>NW_028163707.1:0-84163 GCF_964263955.1 Coregonus lavaretus
TACCTATAGTCCTTAATATATCACCTTTATGTCACATATCACAATTACAACTGTCTACACTTTTAATTTCACTGAGAAGTCTGTTTCAAACTGTACTCTCCATTATAACAGAACTGTCCCTGTTCACCTCTCTACCTGTTCCTCCTCTGTAGGCAGCAGAACCAGATGATAATGTGGTCTACAGCTCACTAGCTCTACATGTGACCACACAGGTCAGTGTTGGTGTCTCCTCTGTCTGTTGTACCAGATGATGCTGATTTCTCAACAAAGATACAGACAACACCACATTGCTATGTGTAGTAAACGTCACTCTTTAATCACACAAATCTTTCTTAGTCTTTTTAGTTTTGCTGTATGAAAAACTGTATAATCACGTTGTGAACAGCTAACCACATTGTTTTCAGTGTGTATCCATAACATTACAGTGTGGAGTGTGCCTGGGTTTAGGGTGAAGTTGCCCCTAGATGCTGATCTTGGATCAGATTTAAAAAAAAATCCCACTTAAGGATTGGGGGAGGGGAAGCTGATCCTAGATCTGTATCTATTGGTCCTCTGTAGCTCAATTGGTAGAGCATGGCGCTTGTAACGCCAAGGTAGTGGGTTCGATCCCCAGGACCACCCATACGTAAAAATGTATGCACACATAAAGCGTCTGCTGAATGGCATATTATTATTATTATTGGAAATGTCACCACAGTGAATGTGACTGAATGTTACACGTTCTCTCCAGCAGAGGGCAGCAGCAGCACAGCAGTGACTGACTGAGTGACCTTGGTGGAGTCCTTATCCTGGAAGGACAGCCCACTCCCCTCTCCTGTGTCACAACATCTATCTGCCTCCAATATGCTTCTGTCATACCTCTTAACCCACCCCAGAAAGACCCCTCTATCCTTTTGTGTCCATAAACTACTGAAGACAGTCTGCTGTGTTAGTTTTCTTGTCACCCCATACACTATCTGTTATAGTAGTTATGTGTCACCCACCTTTTACCCTTGTCACTTGTTTTTTACATCATCATCTTATTTCTGTCACCTAATTAATTGTTCTATGACTGTAACTACTCATGATCAAAAGTAAAGATAGTATAGTTTAGTAGCTACTATGTATAATAACTACTGTACTGCGATAAAAATGTATATATACTGTCTATATTGAACAATGGACATCTGTCACACCTGATGTGTATTTTTAATGGATTATCAGATAAAATTGAGTTAATCATGAACATATAGTTAACATTCTTTGTGGCTAACTGAATTGGGCCGTTTGTTTTTGTCTCTCTCTTCAAACACAGTGAAGGGAGCAGCACCAGGATTGAATAGAGTTTGGGCTAGACCTTTGTCTCCTTGGTATCTTCTTGATTGATTACAGCATGAGGGGGTGAGGTTTTGTGTAATTTTGTGTAATTTAGGGCCTTGTCATGTTTAAACTAAACATGAGTGTGTGTGCAAGACAAGGGAACGGGTGATTGGTTGGAGTAATAGTTCAGCCGTCCTCAGGGACAAAGGAAGTGGGCTGAGGAATAAAAGAGCAGGAAAACTGAAGAGGACTATATACGATGGAGGGAGACCTTAAGGATGTGTGCCCCTCTGCAGACTGGTATCGGCTTTGTTGAAAACTTTAATAAAGTCATTTCTTGATGCAACAAAAACTCTGTAAGACCTTATTTGTAATAAAGTATAGTGGTTATTTTCCACAACACACCCTGATCTGTTTCACCTGTCTTTTGCTTGTCTCCATCCCCCTCCAGGTGTAGCCCATTTTCCCCAGTATCCCCTGTGCATTTCTACCTGTGTTTTCTGTTTGTCTGTTGCCAGTTTGTCTTGTTACGTCAAGCCTACCAGCGTGTTTTTCCCGTACTTCTATTCTCTCTAGTCCCTGTTTTCTAGTTCTCCCGGTTCTGACCTATTCTACCTGTCCTGACTCCGAGCATGCCTGCTGTCGTGGACCTATCTGACTCTGACCTGGTTGACAAACCTCTGCCTGACCTGACCCTGAGCCTGCCTGCCGTTCTCTACCTTATTGACTCTGCCCTGGATTACTGACCTCTGCCTGCCCTTGACCTATCGTTTGCCTACCCACTGTTTTGTAATAATCATCTATGATTTGAACTGTTTGCATATGGGTCTTATCCTGATTCCTGATAGTACAAACTGGCTGACCCAGCAGACTCGGACAAGCTCTGCAACGCCGTCTCCTCCCACTGAGCCACCATTGCAAGACACGAGGAGTTACTTCACAACCTTATGGAAGGATTCCAGACCTTGGCTGAACGCCACGGCTGTGCTTGCCATACATTGCCGGAGAAAGTCAGCAGATTGTCTATTAGGCAGCAGCCACTACTTTAATCCCCCAGACTCTCAGCAACCCCGCCACCAGCGGCACTTCTTCCCAGCCTACCACGGTGTCCCGAGAACCATGCTTACCTCCAGAGCGCTATAGTGGAGATTCTGGAACCTGCCAAGCTTTTCTCTCCCAGTACTCCCTCATCTTCTGTTCCGGTTGCCCTCGCACGTCCTCAATTTCCACCTCGCCTCCAAGGAATCCCGGAAATCTCCAAAGTCTACACTTCCGAGTGAATCCGATGTCACCCGAGTTCTCTCAGAAATCACAGAGGGTTGCCGACTCGCCTATGCAACTTGGCAGAGCTAGATTGTCTCCTGCCGAATGGTTACACAGACTGAACACATAGGGCTGTCATTATATTTCTACCTGTCCTGTAAAAAGACCCGGCTCATCAGGAGGTATGAGTACACTGGTGGCCATTACGGAGAATATCCAGTCTCCCATTACTCGTACCCCTCTCCATGCCACCCTGCTGTGCGGTGACCGGTCCAAATCTCTCCCGGTACTCATTGACTCTGGGGCCGACAAGAGTTTTATGGACGCTACCCTGGTGTCAGAGTTGGGAATCCCCACTCAAACCCTCTCCATTCCCATGGACGTCGGAGCGCTGGATGAGCGTTCTATTGGCAGAGTCACCCACAACATGGTTCCTATCAACCTGCGAGTGTCAGGCAACCACAGCGAGACGATCCAGTTTCTACTTATCGAATCCCCTCAGGTACCCGTTGTGTTGGGATTTTCATGGCTCCAAAGACACAATCCCCTTGTGGACTGGACTGTGGGTTCGAACAATGGTTGGACCGCATTCTGCCATGCTCAATGCCTGAAGTAGGCGCAGCATGCCCTGGGACGTCTTCCTGCAGGCTTGGGTAAAGTCTCGGACCTTTTCGCCATTCCCATGGAATACCAGGACATCCGGGAGGTTTTCAGCAAAGCCCGTGCCACCTCACTTCCTCCGCTTCGGCCCTATGACTGCGCCATTGACCTTCTCCGGGGCACTGCACCGCCTCAGGGGTGGCTCTATTCCCTGTCGGGTCCGGAGACCAAGGCGATGGAAACGTACATTGAGGACTCCCTGGCTGCAGGGTGTATCCGTCATTCTGCCTCCCCCGCCGGCACAGGGTTCTTCTTTGTGGAGAAGAAGGACAAAAACTTGCGCCTGCGTATCGACTACCGGGGCCTGAATGACATCACGGTTAAAAACCGTTACCCACTTCACCTCATCGCCTCGGCTTTTGAGTCTCTCCAGGGGGCTACCATTTTCTCCAAGTTGGACCTCCTGAATGCCTACCATCTGGTAAGGATACGGGAAGGGGACGAGTGGAATACATCCTTTAACACGGCTAGCAGGCACTACGAATACCTTGTTATGCCATTCAGACTGACCAACGCTCCTGCAGTGTTCCAGGCCCTGGTTAACAATGTTCTCCGTGACATGTTGAACCAGTTCGTGTTCGTCTACCTCAATGACATTCTCGTTTTTTCCCGCTTGGCTCAAGAACATGTCCTCCATGTTTTTCAGCACTCACCTCTCCCAAGGTCCCGATCACGTGGTCTCCAGCTGCAGACCGGGCGTTCTTGGACCTCAAGCACCGATTCACAACCGCCCCCATCCTAATCCATCCGGATCAGTCCCGGCAGTTCGTGTTGGATGTCGACACCTTGGACATCAGATTGGGGTCTGTCCTGTCCCAGCGTTCGGCCCAAGACCAAATGTTGCATCCCTGCACTTTCTTCTCCCATCGTCTCAACACCACTGAAAGGAATTACGACGCGGGTAACCGTGAACTCTTCACGGTTAAGATGGCGTTAGAGGAGTGGAGGCACTGGTTAGAGAGGAAGGAACACCCTTTCATAGTGTGGATGGATCACAAGAACCTGGAATATCTCCACACCGCCAAGCGCCTCAACTCCAGGCAATCTCGACAGGCCCTGCTATTCACTCGGTTCAACTTCACCATCTCCTTCAGCCCGGGATCCAAGAATGTGAAGCCGGATGAGCTTTCACGCCTCTATAGCCCCTCTGATACACCAACGGACCCTGAGACCGCCCTACCCTAACTCGTCTTGCGGCTGCATTCGTCTGGGGTATAGAGAACCAGGTCCGTGAGGCGCAGTGTTCCCAGACGGACCCCGGGGAGAGGGGCCCGGTTACCCAGATGTTTGTCCCGGACTCTGCCTGTTCCCCAGTTCTGGAATGGGCTCATTCCTCCCGACTGGCCAGCCATCCTGGCTCCCGTCAGACCCTGACCTTTGTACGACTACTTTTTTGGTGGCCCACCTTGGTTCATGACGTCTCCATGTTCATCACCGCCTGCACTGTGTGTACTCAGAATAAAATTCTAAGGCAAGCTCCGGCTGGCATCCTTCAACCTCTTCCCGTTCCTCACCGCACCAGGTCCCACATATCCCTGGACTTCGTCAAGGGTCTCCCTCCATCAGTTGGCAATACCACTATCCTCACGTTGGTGGATAGGTTTTCCAAAGCCGCCAACTTCATTCCCCTTCCCAAGTCACCCTCAGCCAAGGAAATGGCCCAGCTCATGGTGCAGCACGTCTTCCGGATCCATGGACCTCCGGTGGTCTCCGATCGCGGTCCTCTGTTTTCGTTCTGGTTCTGGAAGGCGTTCTGCACCCTCATTGGGGCATCGGCCAGCCTGTCCTCCGGTTTTCACCCCCAATCTAACGGCCAGTCGGAGGGAGCCAATCAGGACCTGGAGACGACTCTTCGTTGCCTCGTCTCAGCCAACCCCACCTCCTGGAGCCAGCAACTCGTGTGGGTGGAATATGCCCGCAACACCCTTCCCTGCTCAGTCACTGGTCTCTCGCCTTTCGGGTGTTCAATGGGATATCAGCCCCCGCTCTTCCCTGAGCAAGAGGACAAGGTCAGCATACCCTCGGCCCAGATGTCCATCCTCCACTGTCGCCGTACCTGGAAGAGAGCCCGGTATGCTCTTCTCAAGACCACCTCCAGGTATGGACGACAGGAGGACCGCCATCGGACCCCGGCTCCCCATTGTCGTCTCGGCCAGAGGGTATGGCGGACCACTCGGGATCTGCCCCTCCGGGTGGAGTTCCGCAAACTATCCCCCCGTTATATCGGCCCTTTCCCCATCTCTAAGATTCTTAGCCCCGCACCCTCCGTATACATCCCTCTTTTCATGTATCAATGATTAAACCTCTGTCTCACAGCCCTCTGTCTCCTCTTTCCAGTAAACTAATGGACAACAACACTTAAGCTTCTACTTCCAGCTTATACAAACTATATGCATTTTACGGACACAGTATATTTTAGAATAGCTCTCTTTTGTTTGTTTTTAGTCCCATCCTTCAGCTACCCTCAACCCATCCTATCTATCTCTGAAGACCCTCCAGTTTTGATTTATATTTGCTATATATTTTTCAACTCTGCTGTTTCATAAAGGTTCTGAACCTATATACAAAATCAGAACTGTTTGTGGTTGCCATTGAACATTCACGTGTCCTGGTCTCCGTCTGCCCAAAATAAATTATTAACCCGAGTTGAGAGTCAAAGGACAATTGTGGAGGAGTTCCCGGGGTTCAAACCAAATCTCTTAAAGTACAGGGCAGGGTAATTGATGAACAGTGGGGCATTTATCATATGTTACTGTTTAAGTACCTTAAGTTGGTTTCTGTAAACATTTACTTTGATTAATTTATGGCACCTTTTATTATGTTTTTTAGAATATTTTTAGCAATTTTGAATGTATAGTTTCTTTATTGAATTTGATTGTTTCCGTAGGAGGGGCTATGGCAATTTATAGGCTGGGGTAGAGCTCGTCCCGGACCTGGAGTCGCGGGCAGACCATGATAAGCAGATTCCACTAGCTTCCATAGCCACCGAGTCAGATTCCACAGCCACAAAGTCAACATTTTATTTAAGGTTAGGCATAAGGTTAGCAGTGTGGTTAGTTTAGGGTTAAGGTTAGGTTTAAAATAGAATTTTAAGAACATCAATTGTAGAAATTGGCGGGGTTTATGACTTTGTGGCTATGGAAGCTAGTGACGACCATGAAATGCTGCATTCACCTGCTCATCAGAACTTCCTATTTCCTAGTTGTGGTGTCGGAAATACAACTTTGTTTCATTCATGTGCTTTTTAGTGATTTGGTCGGAACAATTCTTCAACTAATAAGAGTTTAGCTAGCTTACTTAACATTGACAATATGGTCAAACTAGCTACATTATACATATTGATGAGGCTGTAGTGGTCAAAAATGTATTTGTTGTCATCCTTTGGTTGAAATGTTAAAAGGTCAGTGGTGAAACTTCACAACTCAACAACTCAGGCGGCAACATTTTCTCAAATCCCCTTGTAATTCCGACTTGGAGGGTTTTTCATTTGAAAATTCCCAGTCAGGACTAGGAATTTCAAAGAAATCCGACAGCACCTGAACGCGGCAATGAACCTTTGATGCAGAAGCATGTAGCGTTTAGAACCCAAGACATATGGGTATCGACTGAAAACCAAGTTGAAGTCTAGTCTCGTGTTTTTCAAGTTTGTAATTTTTTGGTGTGGTTTTCCTGTTTTTGTCCCGCACTGCAAATATTCCTCACTGGATTCTGGAACTCCAACAATCTTTTTGTCAAATAAACCAATAGTGACACCATACCAGCCGCTGCCAACCAACCCTACAGTTTAGCTAAGCAGTCTTTTATCAACATGTAATGCATTGAGTTAACCTGAAACCTGTAGTCTTGTGGTACAGCAGCTTCCTGAGCTACTGCTGATTCGCTACCTTACAGGACAATGTGGTTTGGAGCTGTGTCTATGACCAGGGTTTATTTCCTGGACAACGTTTATTGTTTCTATTTCTATTCCTTTCTAGTCTAATTATTTTTAAGACAGAGAGGGTTCATATCTGGATTCTGGCAAAACACCTTAAAATCACATAGACTGGAAGTCTAATCATGGGTTTACTTTGAAGCTGATTTTTGGTCTGGTCTGTGGAGATATTGGTCTAACTTTATTGGGAACAAATACATCAAGTAAGTACATAAATAAAGAATTGAAATCAATTAATTTGAATAAATCAAATCATATCAATTGTAATGACTGATCCACATAATGTATTGTTACCAGCCAATCAGGGGAATGTTCACTTTAACAGAAGCAGAATGAGGGGTACAGACAGTGATGTGTATAGGAGTCATTGTCTTTGGTGCCTCTGTCCTTGAGACATACATTTGTGTACAGGTACTATAACACAGAAACACAAACCACACATGGCTCTTCATCTCTCCCTCCTCCTCCTCCTCTTCTCCAGACTCTCAGGTAAGGGTAAAATGTTTTTATGAAGTGAAAAAGTCTCATGGTTCAGTGCGCTGCTGCTTGAAGTCAGACAAAATATTAGCTAGCCTACATATTCAGCCCACACTCATCCCTGCCATACCAGCCATTTTGTACACTACTCACTCCGACTGTTGTCCTTTATTTTTATTTATTTTATTTCACCTTTATTTAACCAGGTAAGCCAGTTGAGAACAAGTTCTCATTTACAACTGCGACCTGGCCAAGATAAAGCAAAGCAGTGCGATAAAAACAACACAGAGTTACATACGGGGTAAAAAACATAAAGTCAAAAATACAACAGAAAATATATATACAGTGTGTGCAAATGTAGCAAGTTATGGAGGTAAGGCAATAAATAGGCTATAGTGCAAAATAATTACAATAGTATTAACACTGGAATGCTAGATGTGCAAGAGATTATGTGCAAATAGAGATACTAGGGTGCAAAAGAGCAAAATAAATAACAATGTAGGGATGAGGTAGTTGGGTGGGCTAATTTCAGATGGGTTGTGTACAGGTGCAGTGATCGGTAAGGTGCTCTGACAACTGATGCTTAAAGTTAGTGAGGGAGATAAGAGTCTCCAGCTTCAGAGATTTTTGCAATTCGTTCCAGTCATTGGCAGCAGAGAACTGGAAGGAATGGCGGCCAAAGGAGGTGTTGGCTTTGGGAATGACCAGTGAGATATACCTGCTGGAGCGCAGACTACGGGTGGGTGCTGCTATGGTGACCAATGAGCTAAGATAAGGCGGGGATTTGCCTAGCAGTGATTTATAGATGGCCTGGAGCCAGTGGGTTTGACGACGAACATGTAGTGAGGACCAGCCAACAAGAGCGTACAGGTCACAGTGGTGGGTAGCGTATGGGGCTTTGGAGACAAAACGGATGGCACTGTGATAGACTACATCCAATTTGCTGAGTAGAGTGTTGGAGGCTATTTTGTAAATGACATCGCCGAAGTCAAGGATCGGTAGGATAGTCAGTTTTACGAGGGCATGTTTGGCAGCATGAGTGAAGGAGGCTTTGTTGCGAAATAGGAAGCCGATTCTAGATTTAACTTTGGATTGGAGACTCTTTATGTGAGTCTGGAAGGAGAGTTTACAGTCTAACCAGACACCTAGGTATTTGTAGTTGTCCACATACTCTAGGTCAGACCCGTCAAGAGTGGTGATTCTAGTCGGGTGGGCGGGTGCCAGCAGCGTTCGATTGAAAAGCATGCATTTAGTTTTACTAGTGTTTAAGAGCAGTTGGAGGCTACTGAAGGAGTATTGTATGGCATAGAAGCTCGTTTGGAGGTTTGTTAACACAGTGTCCAATGAAGGGCCAGATGTATACAAAATGGTGTCGTCTGCGTAGAGGTGGATCTGAGAGTCACCAGCAGCAAGAGCGACATCATTGATATACACGGAGAAAAGTGTCGGCCCAAGAATTGAACCCTGTGGCACCCCCATAGAGACTGCCATAGGTCCAGACAACAGGCCCTCCGATTTGACACACTGAACTCTATCTGAGAAGTAGTTGGTGAACCAGGCGAGGCAGTCATTTGAGAAACCAAGGCTATTTAGTCTGCCAATAAGAATGCGGTGGTTGACAGAGTCGAAAGCCTTGGCCAGGTCGATGAAGACGGCTGCACAGTACTGTCTATTATCAATCGCGGTTATAATATCGTTTAGGACCTTGAGCGTGGCTGAAGTGCACCCATGACCAGCTCGGAAACCGGATTGCATAGCGGAGAAGGTACGGTGGTATTCAAAATGGTCGGTGATCTGTTTGTTAACTTGGCTTTCAAATACTTTCGAAAGGCAGGGCAGGATGGATATAGGTCTGTAGCAGTTTGGATCTAGAGTGTCACCCCCTTTGAAGAGGGGGATGACCGCGGCAGCTTTCCAATCTCTGGGGATCTCAGACGTTATGAAAGAGAGGTTGAACAGACTAGTAATAGGGGTTGCGACAATTTCGGCGGCTAGTTTTAGAAAGAAAGGGTCCAGATTGTCTAGCCCAGCTGATTTGTAGGGGTCCAGATTTTGCAGCTCTTTCAAAACGTCTGCTGTCTGAATTTGTGTGAAGGAGAAGCGGGGGGGGCATGGGCAAGTTTCAGCGGAGGGTGTAGAGTTGGTGGCCGGGGTAGTGGTAGCCAGATGGAAAGCATGGCCAGCTGTAGCAAAATGCTTGTTGAAATTCTCGATTATTGTAGATTTATCGGTGGTGATAGTGTTTCCTAGCCTCAGTGCAGTGGGCAACTGGGAGGAAGTGCTCTTATTCTCCATGGACTTTACAGTGTCCCAAAACTTTTTGGAGTTAGTGCTACAGGATGCAAATTTCTGTTTGAAAAAGTTTGCCTTTGCTTTCCTGACTGCTTGTGTATATTGGTTCCTAACTTCCCTGAAAAGTTGCATATCGCGGGGGCTATTTGATGCTAATGCAGTACGCCACAGGATGTTTTTGTGCTGGTCAAGGGCAGTCAAGTCTGAGGAGAACCAGGGGCTATATCGGTTCTTAGTTCTGTATTTTTTGAATGGGGCATGTTTATTTAAGATTGAGAGGAAATGACTTTTAAGGAACAACCAGGCATCCTCTACTGACGGAATGAGATCTATATCCATCCAGGATACCTGGGCCAGGTCAATTAGGAAGGCCTGCTCGCTAAAGTTTTTTAGGGAGCGTTTGACAGTGATGAGGGGTGGTCGTTTGACCGCGGACCCGTTACGGACGCAGGCAATAAGGCAGTGATCGCTGAGATCCTGGTTGAAGACAGCTGAGGTGTATTTAGAGGGTATGTTAGTCAGGATGATATCTATGAGGGTACCCATGTTTACGGATTTAGGGTTGTACCTGGTAGGTTCGTTGATAATTTGCGTGAGGTTGAGGGCATCTAGTTTGGATTGTAGGATGGCCAGGGTATTAAGCATATCCCAATTTAGGTCACCAAGCAGTACGAACTCTGAGGATGAATGGGGGGCAATCAATTCACATATGGTGTCCAGGGCACATCTGGGGGCTGAGGGGGGTCTGTAGCAAGCGGCAACAGTGAGAGACTTATTTCTGGAAAGGTGGATTTTTAGAAGTAGAAGCTCAAACTGTTTGGGCACAGACCTGGATAGTATGATAGAGCTCTGCAGGCTATCTCTACAGTAGATTGCAACTCCACCCCCTTTGGCAGTTCTATCTAGACGGAAAATGTTATAGTTGGGGATGGAAATGTCAGAATTTTTGGTGGCCTTCCTGAGCCAGGATTCAGACACTGCTAGAACATCAGGGTTGGCGGAATGTGCTAACGCAGTGAATAACTCAAACTTAGGAAGTAGACTTCTGATGTTTACGTGCAAGAAACCAAGACTTTTGCGATTACAGAAGTCAGCAAATGATAGCGCCTGGGGAGTAGGAGTGATACTGAGGGCTGCAGGGCCTGGGTTAGCCTCTACATCACCAGAGGAACAGAGGAGGACTAGAATAAGGATACGGCTAAAGGCTTTAAGAACTGGTCTTCTAGTGCGTCGGGTACATAGAATAAAGGGGGCAGATTTCCGGGTGTTGTAGAAAAGATTCAGGGCATTATGTACAGACAAGGATATGGAAGGATATGAGTAAAGTGGGGGTAAACCTAAGCGTTGGGTAACAATGAAAGAGATAGTATCACTAGAGGCATCAATTGAGTCGGTCTCTGCGTGTATGGGGGGTGGGACAAAGGAGCTATCTAAGGCAGGTTTAGCTGGGCTGGGGGATCTACAGTGAAATAGTACAATTAGAAATAACCGAAACAACAATAAGCTAACCATGTTTGGGCTGAGGCTAAACATAAACAGGATGTAGTACCGTAAAAAGGAACAGTCCAGCAGACATCAGCTGTATAGCTGAGTTATCATAAGGTCCGGTGAACAGCAATAGGATAGTTCGGAGGCTGCTAAAGCACTAGCAGGTAAGAGGCCACGGCTAGCGTGTGCTAGCGGGCCGGAGCTAGCAGATGGAATCTTCATGGTCGACGTCGTCGCAACCACATCAGACGATTTCGTCGGCAGACCAGTCGTGTAGGATCGGCGGGGCTCCATGTCAACACTAGGTGGTCCCGTCCGGTTGACAGAGAGGTAGATAGCCAGGAGATGGGCCTAGCTCAGGATGATTAGCCAGACCACAGCGTCCATTTAGTTGAAGCTAGCTGGTAGCGATGAATCCGGAGTTAAAGGTCCAGTGATTCAGTGATTCCGGCAGAAAAACTGATATGTTCTGGGTCGATAACGCGCTGTGCAGACTGGCCGAATATCCGGTGATTAATATCCAGTGATGGATTTTTTCTGCGGGATTAATTCAAATGTTCTGGGTGAAATAACGCTATCTGTGGCTAATAGCAAGTAGCTAGTTAGCTGGCTAGCTAGTTTCAACTGGAGATTCTAGATAAAAGGTAAGTCAATAATAGAATCCGTTCCACATTGAGTGAGGCGGGTTGCAGGAAAGTATATTTTGTAGAAGGATGAAAAGTCTGATAGGGAAATATGTACGAAAAATACAAAAAAACAGGGTATTTACAGGCTATTTACAGACACACGACAGAAACAGAACTGCACTACTTCGCCATCTTGGAAGAACTTGTCCACCTGAATGGGTAATTGGTAGACCACCTTATCAGTTGACCGAAAGGACTGAGTCTAAATGTGTTTTCTGTTGCTGTGTCTGCAGGTACCCAGGCAGGGGAGTACGGTGTGTCCACAGTGAGTAAGGTGTCTGTGAAGACAGGAAGCTCCATCACCATCCCATGTCGCTATAATCTGAGATACATAGAATATGTCAAATACTGGTGTCAAGGAGATTACTGGAATTCTTGTTCTGCTCTAGTACGCACAGACCAACCAAAGATATCTGGGACGGTGTCAATCTCTGATGATGTCACCCGAAGAATCTTCTCTGTTACCATGACTGACCTACAGCCAGAGGACTCTGGGTATTACTGGTGTGCTGTGGAGACTACAGGAAGAGATCAACATACATACTTGCACCTGTCAGTTACCACAGGTTAGCTCCCCATACCTCTCCTCAATCACACTGTTTTTTTATTTGTTCAGTATGACACAGCTATGTAGCTATTGATTTGGGGAAGACTGTTTTAAGGCTCTAAATACAATGCATTTACATGGCTATACATATAGGCAGATACAATGTATGTATGGAGTGTGTTTTCATTGTGGGTATACATTGTTATACTGTGGAGAACAGAAACACTTTATTATGAAGGGTTTCTACATAAGGACTTCATAACACATTCATAAGCCATGCATAATGAAATCAAAATCACAACCAAATGCTGATTTATTAATTATCTTTGAGACATTAAATTGAAATACTGTAGAATTCCATTCTTCCTATTGAAGACCGCTCCTTCTGAGGAGTACAAGTATGGCGGACGGTGGCTTCAAAGCCTCTCATTGGCCAATACATAGCATCAGCAATCTAGTGTTTGTATACACTGAGTGTACAAAACATTAGGAACACCTTCCTAATATTGAGTTGCACCCCCTTTTGACCTCAGAACAGCCTCAATTCGTCAGGGCATGGACTCTACAAGGTGTCAAATGTGTTCCACAGAGATGCTGGCCCATGTTGATGTCACGGATACGGCCGAGGCTGCCCCTCCTCCTTGTTCGGGCAGGCTTCGGCGGTCGTCGTCACCGGAGTACTAGCTGCCACCGATCGATGTTTCGGTGTCTCATTAGTTCTGTCTGTATTGTTCACACCTGTTACTCATTAGGCTTATTAGTTTCCCTATATTACCTCTGTTTTCCCTCCTGAGTGTGTGCGTGATTGTTCTTTGTTACGTCGTCTGTTCAGCTGTTGTTTTTGCTCTTCCCTGCGTGGAGGGTTTGCTATATTTACTTGGAGTCGAGTAAAGCCATTTATTCTCAGTTCTGTGTCCTGCGCCTGATTCCGTTTCCCCACTGCACCCAGACGATAGGATAGGAGCTGTACTGTCTCAGCGCTCGGGTACGCCTCCCAAACTCCGCCCCTGTGCTTTCTTCTCGAAGAAGCTCAGCCCGGCGGAGCAAAACTACGACGTGGGGGATCAGGAGCTGTTAGCTGTTGTGAAAGCTCTTAAGGTGTGGAGACATTGGCTTGAGGGGGCTAAACACCCTTTTCTCATTTTGACTGACCACCGCAATCTGGAGTACATTCGGGCAGCGAGGAGACTGAATCCTCGTCAGGCAAGGTGGGCCATGTTTTTCACGCGTTTTGTGTTCACCCTAACATATAGACCAGGTTCCCAGAATGCTAAGGCATACGCTCTGTCCCGGCTATATGACTCAGAGGATCGGACCAGGGAGCCTACTCCCATACTTCCGGCTTCTTGTCTGGTGGCGTCGGTGGTATGGGAGGTTGACGCGGACATCGAGCGGGCGTTACGCACGGAGCCCACTCCCCCCCAGTGTCCAGTGGGTCGTGCGTACATTCCGTCAGAGGTTCGCGATCATTTGATTTATTGGGCTCACACGTCACCTTCTTCTGGCCATCCTGGCATTGGTCGGACAGTGCGCTGTCTTAGTGGGAAGAACTGGTGGCCCACCTTTGCTCAGGACATGAGGGTTTATGTTTCTTCCTGTTCGGTGTGCGCTCAGTGCAAAGCACCTAGACACCTGCCCAGAGGTAAATTACAACCTCTCCCCGTTCCACAGCGGCCGTGGTCACACCTATCGGTGGACTTTGTTACAGATCTTCCTCCGTCACAGGGTAACACCACGATCCTGGTCGTTGTGGATCGGTTTTCTAAGTCCTGTCGTCTCATTCCTTTGCCCTATAGTGTCTGATCGGGGTCCCCAGTTCACATCGAGGTTCTGGAAGGCATTTATGTACCATCTGGGGGTCTCGGTCAGCCTGACCTCAGTTTTTCACCCCGAGAGTAATGGGCAGGTGGAAAGAGTAAACCAGGATGTGGGTAGGTTTCTGAGGTCGTATTGCCAGGACCGGCAGGGGGATTGGTCAGTTTACATCCCCTGGGCAGAAATGGCACAAAATTCCCTCCGCCACTCCTCCACTGACCTGTCTCCCTTTCAGTGTGTACTAGGTTACCAGCCGGTCCTGGCACCGTGGCATCAGAGCCAGATCGAGGCTCCTGCGGTGGATGAATGGTTTCAGCGCTCGGAGGAGACATGGAACGGTGCCCATATACGCCGGCAAAGGGCGATTAGGAGACAGAAGGCGAGTGCAGACCGCCACCGCAGTGAGGCTCCGGTTTATGCACCGGGGGACCGGGTCTGGCTTTCAACCCGAAACCTGCCCCTTCGCCTGCCCTGCCGGAAGCTGGGTCGGCGGTTTGTGGGGCCCTTTAAAGTCCTGAGGAGGTTGAACGAGGTTTGTTATAGGTTACAGCTCCCCCTGATTACCGTATTAACCCCTCGTTCCATGTGTCTCTCCTCAGGCCGGTGGTAGCTGGTCCGCTCCAGGAGTCCGAGGTGCGGGAGGTTCCTCCGACCCCATTGGACATTGAGGGGGCACCGGCGTACTCGGTCCGTTCCATCATGGATTTGAGGCGTCGGGTTGGAGGCCTGCAGTGTCTCGTGGAGTGGGAGGGGTACGGTCTGGAGGAACGGAGCTGGGTTCCCAGGAGGGACATCCTCGATCCCACCTTGTTAAGGGAGTTCCATCGTCGTCATCCGACTCGCCTTGCTCCGCGTCCTCCTGGCCGTCCCCGAGGCCGGTGTTTGCGCACGGCTGGAGCCGCGCGTCAGGTGGGGGGTACTGTCACGGATCCGCCGAGACTGCCCCTTCTCCTCGTTCGGGCAGGCTTCGGCGGTCGTCGTCACCGGAGTACTAGCTGCCACCGATCGATGTTTCTGTGTCTCACTAGTTCTGTCTGTATTGTTCACACCTGTTACTCATTAGGCTTATTAGTTTCCCTATATTACCTCTGTTTTCCCTCCTGAGTGTGTGCGTGATTGTTCTTTGTTACGTTGCCTGTTGAGCTGTTGTTTTTGCTCTTCCCTGCGTGGAGGGTTTGCTATATTTACTTGGAGTCGAGTAAAGCCATTTATTCTCAGTTCTGTGTCCTGCGCCTGATTCCGTTTCCCCACTGCACCCAGACGCTGACAGTTGACTCCAATGCTTCCCACAGTTGTGTGAAGTTGGCTGGATATCCTTTGGGTGGTGGACCATTCTTCATACACATGGGAAACGGTTGAGCGTGAAAAACCCAGCAGCGTTGCAGTTCTTGACACACTCAAACCGGTGCGCCTGGCACGTACTACCATACCCCGTTCAAAGGCACTTAAATATTTGTTATTGCCCATTCACCCTCTTAATGGCGTACATACACAATCCATGTCTCAATTTGCTCAAGGCTTAAAAATCCTTCTTTAACCTGTCTCTTTTCCTTCATCTACACTGATTGAAGCGGATTTAACAAGTAACATTAATAAAGGATACTAGCTTTCACCTGGATTCACCTGGTCAGTCTACGTCATGGAGAGCGCAGGTGATCTTAATGTTTTGTACACTCAGTGTACATCATTGTCTATGAAATGACATGTGTTGCTTCTCCCTTGGTGAATTTGTGTCTGTACCTCTGTGTTCAGGTACTCCAGGACTCTATGTGGACCAACAGGAGGTGACTGGAGTTGAAGGAGGGAGTGTCACTGTCTGTTGTCACTATAGTAACACTGTAGCTAAGATGTGGTTGTGGTGTAAGATGGGTATCTACTATGTCCCCTTGGTGGGAAGATATTCAGGTCTTTCAGATGGAATATCAGTGACATCACAGCAGACCATTGATAACAACAACAGACACATTTTAACAGTGACTCTGAATGGATTGAATATGTGGGATACTGGCTGGTACTGGTGTTCCACAGGTGACCTACAGATGCCTGTTCACATCACTGTCAATCAACTGACCACAACACAGAGTATCACACCTGCCTCCACCACCGCCCCTACCCCCACTTCCACCATCACCATCTCCACTGTCGATCAACTGACCACAACGCAGACTGACACCATCATCAGTAAGTAATGAGAGACCAGTTTTAACCAAATATAGTGAAATTAGTCTTTCAAATTCACAGAATTCAACTGAAGTCATTTTGCATACATGATACATTGATATATCAAGCTGAAATTGTGTCACTTCAACACTAATACATGAAATACAGAAACTGTTGAACCTTGACAGAAAAGCTGACCCCTCAAGACATCTCTCTGACCTCACCCACAACTGTAGTTCCTAGTGTGTCCTCTTCCACCTCTCAGGCCCCAGTCAACAACACACACGATGGAGCCCAGGGGTAGGTGAACACTACCACCTCTTTAGTCGGTACTCAATAAGCAAAAAGGTAATTTATTTTAATTATTGGATGAGTCAATTGTGTTGTTTTAAAATAAAAAAATAAATGACTTCTGTATGCCTCAGTCTTCAACTAACACTGTCTGGTTGCAATTTGCATAGTGTCATGTCCTCAAAGCAATGTTGTTCTTCTACAGATGGGAAAGAACACTCTTCTACCTTCCGAAAACTGTTAATGCAGTGCTCTTCCTCCTGTGCACCATCATTGCTGTGGTGAAGTTCACGGCAAACCGACTCTGAGGTCAAACAGGATGAGTAGAAACTAGATTTATTTAGCATTTGCACATTTTTCATTGAGGGATATGTCTTTACCTTCTTCACCTTCTTCTCCTTCTCCAGCTTTATTGGTATATTTAAATTCTTTGCTAATAAACATTTTTTACTCTTCTCAAGATCATCTGTTACGAAATTCTGTGAAATTACAGTGCCTTCGGAAAGTATTCAGACCCCTTTACTTTTTCCACATTTTGTTACGTTACAGCCTTATTCTAAAATTGATTAAATAAATAAAAATCCTCAACAATCTACACACAATACCCCATAATGTTTTTTAGAAATGTTTGCTAATTTATAAAAAATTAAAACCAGATATACCTAATTTACATACGTATTCTGACCCTTTGATATGAGACTCGAAATTGAGCTCATGTGCATCCTGTTTCCATTGATCGTCCTTGAGATGGATCTACAACTTCATTGGAGTCCACCTGTGGTAAATCAAATAAAGAATAATATGGTCAATTCAATTGATTGGACATGATTTGGAAAGTCACACACCTGTCTATATAAGGTCCTACAGTTGACAGGGCATGTCAGAGCAAAAACCAAGCCATGAGGTCCATAGAGCTCGGAGAGAGGATTGTGACGAGGCACAGATCTGGGGAAGGGTACCAAAAAATTTCTGCAGCATTGAAGGTCCCCAAGAACACAGTGGCCTCTATCATTCTTAAGTGGATGAAGTTTGGAACCACCAAGACTCTTCCTAGAGCTGGCCGCTTGGCCAAGCAACTGGGGGAGAAGGGTCTTGGTCAGGGAGGTAACCAATAACCCAAAGGTCACTCTGACAGAGCTCTTGAGTTTCTCTGTGGAGATGGGAGAACCTTCCAGAAGGACAAGCATCTCTCCAGCACTCCAACAATCAGGCCTTTATGGTAGAGTGGCCAGACGGAAGCTACTCAACAGTAAAAGGCACATGACAACCCTCTTGGAGTTTGCCAAAAGGCACCTAAAGACTCTCAGACCATGAGAAACAAGATTCTCTGGTCTGATGAAACCAAGATTGAATTATTTGGCCTGAATGCCAAGCGTCACATCAGGAGGAAACCTGGCACCATCCCTACGGTGAAGCACGGTAGTGGCAGCGCCATGCTGTGGGGATGTTTTTCAACAGCAGGGACTGGGAGACTAGTCAGGATCGAGGTAAAGATGAACAGAGCAAAGTACAGAGAAATCCTTGATGAAAACCTGCTCCAGAGTGTTTAGGACCTCAGACTGGGGCGAAGGTTCACCTTCCAACAGGACAACGGCCCTAAGCACACAGCCAAGACAACGCAGGAGTGGCTTCGGGACAAGTCTCTGAATTTCCTTGAGTGGCCCTGCCTTGGCCCGGACTTGAACCTGATCGAACATCTCTGGAGCGATCTGAAAATAGCTTTGCAGCAATGTTCCCCATCCAACCTGACAGAGCTTGGGAGGATCTGCAGAGAAGAATGGGAGAAACTCCCCAAATACAGGTGTGCCAAGCTTTTAGCGTCATACCCAAGAAGACTTGAGGCTGTAATCGCTGCCAAAGTTGCTTCAATGAAATACTGAGCTTTCATTTTTTAATTTGTTTTTACATTTACATTTTCTCAAATTTAAAAATAAATAGTTTTTGCTTTGTCATTATGGGGTAGTGTGTGTAGTTTGATGACGGTTAAAAACAATTTAATCCATTTTAGAATAAGGCTGTAACGTAACAAAATGTGGAAAAAGTCAAGGGGTCTGAATACTTTCCGAATGAACTGTGTAGGAGGTAATTTGCTGTGTTGGAGACAAAAATTGAACGTTTAGCTCAGTGTTTAACATGATGTCATGGAATGAGTTAGTTTACCAGAAACCTGCCTTGTGGTACAGCATCTTCCTGAGCTAACTTTAACACTTTAGGGTGGAGGACATCTGTGGTTTTGAGCTGCGTCTATGACCATCTTTCATCTCTAAGTAGAAGGCAGTCATCACTCCATCTCTGCAGCACCTGCCCTCTCAATTCTATAAATGTCTTTGTGTAATCATTAGTGACCTATTTTCCAGCAGAGGGTAACAGGATAATAGTGACTCTTGGTCCCAAACAGCCCTTAGAGAATGTTGGAAGCTGAAAACATTGTAGTGACTATGAGTTTTGGGTTAAACTAGTATATATAATGCAATAGTTTCTATCTTTCACTGAGGGGGGCATGTACACAAATATGTTGAGCTTTCTTCAGGATAAAACACACACACGTTTGTTTTACTGTATTTGTGGGGATCAAAAAAGTATGCCCATTCAAAATCCTATTTTCCCTAACCCTAATGCTAATTCTAACCTAAACCCTAACCGTAACCCTAAACCTAACCCCTAAACCTAAAATAACCTTTTACCTTGTAGGGACCAGTGAAATGTCCCCACTTGTCCCAACTTGTCCTTGTTTTACTGTCATTGTAAGGACATCTGGTCCCCACAAGGATAGTAGAACTAAACCACAAACACACACACACACACACACACACACACACACACACACACACACACACACACACACACACACACACACACACACACACAACAAGGTTACATTTTAATTTGTTTGTTTTTAGCATGATTTATGAATCCTGAGTTCTTGAGTTGTTTCGTAGTTGATTTTTGGTCGTCTGGTTTACTGTAACAAATCCTCTCCTTGTTGAATCAGAGCCTTGGACTACTATTCTGTCTTTACCTTCTCCAGCTTTAATGGAAAATATAAATGCTTTGCTAATAAACATTTTTAAAGACATTATACTGTTCTCAAAATCATTTGTTACAAGATTATGTGCTCTGTGAGTTTAGGTGTGAAATTGTTGTATCAGAAATAGTTGGCTGTGTTGGAGCCAACAATATAATTTATAACTCAGTAGTTAACATCATGTCATGGAATGAGTTTACCTGAAACCTGCAGCCTTCTGGTACTGCAACTTCCTGACATAACTTTAACACTTTAGGTTGGAGGACATCTGAGGTTTTGAGTTGTGTCTACTGTGACCAGGGTTCATTTCCTGTATAGAAGGCAGTCATCACTCCATCTCTGCAGCACCTGCCCTCTCAATTCTATACATTTCTTTGTATAATCATTAGTGACCTATTTTCCAGCAGAAGGTAACAGGATAATTGTGACTATTGCTCCCAAAGAGCCCTTGCTGAAAGGGGCAGTGCAATCAAAAATGTGAGTTTCTTGTTTGTTTTTAAATTATATTTCCACACAATGAGGTTGAAATAATACAGTGAAATTGTAACACATTTGGATAATGCCCTTTTAGTGTAAGAGCTTTTTGAAGAAAAAAACGCCAGGATTTTCAGATGTTCTAGTGGGATGGAGTTTTGACCCACATAATGACATCACAATCTGAAATGATTATTCTGATTCTGTTTTATTTGCATATGTATCCTCCTACTTTGAAGGGGTAAGCTGGGTAGGCTCTAGTCTACACAATCCTCTCCGCCAATCAGGGCTCTGTATTTAAATATATTTAAATTTGTATCAACACGCACATATGATCACACAGAGCATTTCAATGTCAAAAGGAGGCTCAGGAAAATAAATCATGAAAAATGTATTTTTGATTTGTTTTCATGAAATGAACACAGACAGTGATTTAAAAATAAAATGAAACTGCATGGGGGCTTGAACAACGTTGTAGTGACTATGAGTTTGGGTTAAACTAGTCTATATAATGCAATAGTTGGTATCTGCCACTGAGGGGGGCATGTACACACAAACAGAAGCAGGAAGAGTTAAAGTGAGGTCTGTGAACATTGGGAAGTAGAGTCATTCTCGACTGGTGCCTTTGTCCTTGACTGATCTACATATTAGTACACAGATACTGTGTCACACACACAGACTCAAACCTTCATGACTCCCCACCTCTTTGACCTCTTTCATGGGGCCCATGCCCACCTCTTTCACGGGGCCCATGCCCACCTCTTTGACCTCTTTGATGGGTCTAATGCCCACCTCTTTGACCTCTTTGATAGGGCCCATGCCCACCTCTTTGACCTCTATGATGGGGCCCATGCCCACCTCTTTGACCGCTATGATGGGGCCCATGCCCACCTCTTTGATGGGGCCCATGCCCACCTCTCTGACGGCCCCTTGTCCACCAGCTCTTTGATTTCTCCCTCCCCCTTGCTGTCTATCCTGCTCCTTGTTAAAGAAATTGCAAGTGTTCACACACACCCTTTTATATGGTGACCAATAGTGGTTGCACTATGTTTTACATTTTAGTAGACGCTCTTATCCAGAGCGACTTACAGTTAGTGATTGCATACATTTTCATACTGGCCCCCCGTGGGAAACGAACCCACAACCCTGGCGTTGCAAGCGCCATGCTCTACCAACTGAGCTACAGGGGACTATGTGAAATCAATTAGTAATAATGAATATTCATTATGTATGGTTATCATGTATCATACATGTCATTTAGATGTTTATACTATACAAACACACATTGTATTTCTGTAGTTCTCTAAATACATATATAGTAGACAAACCAGTCAAAAATCAATAGGTTTACCAACGGTTAAGTGACTAACCATTAAGCGCCGTTGGATTGCATGATGGTCAAATCTATTTAAACAAATGTGAAGAGAATCATATGAAAAGTATTGTGATTATTACATTGTTAAAGGCAATTACTTTATATGAAAGGTATTTCTAGATGAAACACTGATCATGTTTGGTGAAAAGGTTTGTGTGATTTTGTGTGTTGTACTTAGTCAATTGAAAATGTGCTTAAAGTTTAGAAGAAACAGCCTTTTTGATTATCTGTTTTGAGTTTTGTACTAAGAGTTGTGAAATGTTACCACATACATGTGAAAATAGTATGAAAGCGATCAAAAAAAATGTCATGAATATTTTTTAAGACATTTTATTCTTCTCAAGATCATTTGTGATTTTGAGAGTGACATTCTGATGTATCTGAAGTAGTTAGCTGTATTGGAGCCAACAACAGAATGAATAGCTCAGTATTTAACATGACATTCTGGAATGAGTTTAGCTTAAACTTGCAGCATTCTGAGCTAACTTTCACACTTATGCTTAGAGGACATCTGTGGTTGTGAGCTGTTCATTTCCTCTATAGAAAAGGGAGAAAGACAGAGAGCGTTCTTGTTGAACGTAAAATAATATCAGACTGGGTTGTGGTCCGGAGGACCCTGAACCATGAACCTGGTTTAAAATGAGAGTCTGTGGAGGTCTTGGTCTAGTCCCCATCACTACATCGCTGTAGCACATGACCCCTCAAATCTATCAATGTCTAGCACATAGAGTACATTTATCATATTGTTTCTTATATACCGAAATATAGATTTTTGACAATGGAAATATTGTGCATGTCACCCAATTATCAAATCTTTGTATCATTAGTAGCCTATGTTCCAGTAGAGGGTAACAGGATAGTAGTGACTCTTTGTCCCAAAGAGCCCTTAGAGAAAGCTGAAAGCTGAAATAAATTACATTGTAGTGACTATGATTTTGGGGTTAAACTAGTCCATATTATGCAATAGTTGCTATCTACCACTGAGGGGGGCATGTACACACAAACAGAAGCAGGAAGAGAGTTACAGACAGTAAAGTCTATTAACATTATGAAGTAGAGTCATTCTGGCTGTTGCCTTCGTCCTTGACACACATTTGTGCTCAGGTACCATATAATATACCAGGCAGACTGAAACCTTCACATGGCTCTTCATCTCTCCCCCCTCCTCCTCCTCCTCTTCCTCATCCTCACCCTTATCCTCTTTGTACTCTCAGCAGGTAAGGGCACTATTTCTACGAGTTAAGGGCGAAGTCCCCTGGGTCTATTCACTTAAAACACTGTATAATCAATCTCAATCATGAACGAGCTGTGTGTTGGAGCAATGTGATTCATTTTGTATTTTTCCTTTGTACAGATTCTGTTAAATGTTAATTCTAATTTAAATGTGTTTTGTGTTGATGTGTCCACAGTGAGGCATGTGTCTGTGCAGACAGGAGGCTCCATCACCATCCCATGTCACTATGATCTGAATCACATCAACCATGTGAAATACTGGTGTAAAGGATTAGGTTGGGATGTGTGTTCTTATGTGGTACGTACTGACCATCCTAAGAGCAGTGGTAAGGCCTCAATCTCTGATAACATCAACAAGAGAATCTTCACTATGACCATGACTAAACTGAAGTCATGGGACTCTGAGATTTACAGGTGTATTGTGGAGATCAATGGAGGACCAGATATCAGGATACAATGGTTCTACCTATCTGTCACTTTAGGTAAGATCCCTTCACTGCTTGTATCTAGTAAAGTAGAATTAATAGTGCTCAGCAATTTCCTATGGATTGTCCTGTAAACCTGCAATGTCAAATACAAAATAATGACCCAATTATAAATATCATTTTACAACAAATGAAATGATAAATGTGTAACCAGTCTGAAATTCATAGACAGAGCTATACTGTATACGTAGGTGCAAGAACTGACCGTGTTTTGAAGCTGGACAGCGTTTGTTTACAATTACATTGTTTACAAACAACTGAGTAAAACAAGAATATATTTGGGGTCATGATGGGGTAACAGTTGAACTCTTTAAATTCTTTAATAGTCAATGGCTGTATATAATTATTATGAATTCAAAAGACCAACAATGGATGTACCAATCACAGACCGCAGCTTTAAGGAATTTGTAAGGAGCCTGTTGTAAAAACACTTTTTTCTTCTCTGAATTCTTGTTTTTTACCTCTGTGTTCAGGTACTCCAGGACTCTATGTGGACCAACAGGAAGTGACTGGAGTAGAAGGAGGGAGTGTCACTGTCCGTTGTTACTATAGTAACTCTGGAGATATGAAGTGGTGCAGGATGGGTGGTGATTGTGTGAGTTTGTATTCAGGGACTTTACATGGAACATCAGTGACATTAAAGCGGACTAGTGATGCCAACAACAGAAAAGTCTTAACAGTGACTATGAGTGGACTGAAGATGGAGAACACTGACTGGTATTGGTGTGAAGTGGGAGAACTAGAGTTGCCTGTTCACATCACTGTCAGTCAACAAACTGCAACACAGAGAACCACTACAATGACGTCAAGTGAGTAGATCAATCACATACTTTATGATCAAACATGATTCACTTTGTTTTATCCAGTGGCATCATCTGGAATTCATTTTGATATTAACTATGAATGTGATGTTGCTATACAACCTGACTATCTGGTATACCAGAAATGTCATTGATTGCATTGTTGTTTTACATCACAGCAACCCAAGCTCCAACCAATCAACAACCCTCTGTCTCTCCAACTGCTGAGCCTGTTCAGACTGACAACACAAGTCAAGGAGCTGAGGGGAACATGGAGGACGTCCACCAGAGGTTATTATCACTCATTCAGCTGTATTAACCCACATATTATGGCAATTGTTAGATAATATGAACACAAAGAAACATTACAATTCCATCATACACTACAACAGTTAAAGCTAACCAAACACCCTCCCTAAATGCATATAGAGACTGTTAGCACTTCCTCTTCGGTATAATTTTTTTTTGGAGAAGTAGCATCAATTTTGGTGTTATTCTCACTCGTTTGCAAGGGCAAGTTACACACACAAAAAAACGTTATTTGTATAGTAATAATCTCAATAATAATCATGTAATCTCTTCAGTTGCACGGTCTTCTTCCACACATGTGAATATCTAAATAATTGTACCATTTATCACAAAAGTTCATACAACAAGTTATTACTTTTCACAAATGATACATTTATATTGATCTATTTTAATTGTGTTTTTGATACAAGTTCTTCTATGTAATCCATCAGGTCCATAGATGTGAAAGTCCTACTGATTCCTTGGGGCATGTTGGTGGTGGTGACAGCTGGTATCCTAGTCACATGGAAGATGTGGACAAAGCATAGTAAGTAGTCATTTTATGTGAATGTAAAAAAGGAGAATAGTTTAGAAAAATATGTATTGACATTGTGACCAACAGTATATTGCTTGCCTGTGATTTATCTTGAATGACAGAAAATATTTGGAGGCATTGTCTATAAGAAATCCATTCAGAGGTATTATTGTACTATAACAATCTCAGAAGTAATTGACATCTTCCTCTCTTTATGAATAATGGCACTGGAGGGGCTGCCGTTTTACAGGCTCCTAACCATCTGTGCTTATTTCTTGAACTGCATTGTTGGTTAAGGGCTTGTAACTAAGTATTTCACTGTAAGGTCTATTCAGCGCATGTGACAAATACATTTGATTTGATTTATTCCAGAGGACAATAAGGCAAAGGACCAGAGACCTAACAACTCAGTGGTAGGATACACTTAATTTATTATATTCTATTATTTTCAACCATCTGCTTTTCTGTTCTTGAGTTCAGATCATCTACCATTTGACTCTAGTGTTACCTCTTCAGTTGGTTATCAATGAGTTGACATAAAAGGCCCCATATTCTGAACCCAAGGTCTTATAACACTCAAGACGTTGAAAAATGATGTTTAAAAGACAGAGAACAGGAAGCTGTCAGTTCACTAAATATATATGTGACTGCATCCTATCATGGAAACAAACTGTGGTTTAGTTGGTAAATAGACAAGTCCTGTATCTCTTTGCTGTTTATTTCTTTGCCGTCTGCTGACCCTGAGCAGGACATTATATACAGCACAGTGAGCCACACCAGAGAAACAGCACAGCAGGTACAAACTGAATAAACCTGGTTTTGGTCTGTGGAGATCTTGGACTAGTACCAATCACTCCATCTCTGCATGGAGCTAAGGTTCTCTCTCTCTTTCTCTCTCCTCTATCTCTGCAGTTTGAGTTCTCTCTCTCTCTCTCTCTCTCTCTCTCTCTCTCTCTCTCTCTCTCTCTCTCTCTCTCTCTCTCTCTCTCTCTCTCTCTCTCTCTCTCTCTCTCTCTCTCTCTCTCTCTCTCTCTCTCTCTCTCTCTCTCTCTCTCTCTCTCTCTCTCTCTCTCTCTCTCTCTCTCTCTCTCTCTCTCTCTCTCTCTCTCTCTCTCTCTCTCTCTCTCTCTCTCTCTCTCTCTCTCTCTCTCTCTCTCTCTCTCTCTCTCTCGCGCTCTCTCTCGCTCGCTCTCTCGTTCTCTCGCTCTCTCGCTCCTCGCTCTCTCTCAATTCAATTCAATTACATTTTTTAATTTAAGGGCTTTATTGGCATGGGAAACGTATGTTAATATTGCAAAGCAAGTGAAGTAGATAGTAAACAAAAGTGAAATAAACAATAAATATTAACAGTAAACATTACACTCAGAAGTTTCAAAAGAATAAAGACATTTCAAATGTCATATTATGTATATATACAGGGTTGTAACAATGTGCAAATAGTTAAAGTACAAATGGGAAAATAAATAAACATAATATGGGTTGTATTTACAATGGTGTTTGTTCTTCACTGGTGCCCTTTTCTTGTGGCAACAGGTCACAAATCTTGCATCTGTGATGGCACACTGTGGTTTTTCACCCAGTAGATAAGGAGATATCTAAATTGCGTTTGTTTTCGAATTCTTTGTGGATCGCTGTAATCTGAGGGAAATATGTGTCTCTAATATGGTCATACATTTGGCAGGAGGTTGGAAGTGCAGCTCAGTTTCCCACCTCATTTTGTGGGCAGTGTGCACATAGCCTGTCTTCTCTTGAGAGCCAGGTCTGCTACGGTGGCCTTTCTCAATAGCAAGGCTATGCTCACTGAGTCTGTACATAGTCAAAGCTTTCCTTAAGTTTGGGTCAGTCACAGTGGTCAGGTATTCTGCCACTGTGTACTCTCTGTTTAGGGCCAAATAGCATTCTAGTTTGCTCTGTTTTTTTGTTTGTTCTTTCCAATGTGTCAAGTATTTCTCTTTTTGTTTTCTCATGATTTGGTTGGGTCTAATTGTGTTGTTGTTGTTGTTGTTGTTGTTGTTGTCTTGGGGCTCTGTGGGGTCTGTTTGTGTTCGTGAACAGAGCCCAGGGCCAGCTTACTTAGGGGACTCTTCTCCAAGTTCATCTCTCTGTAGGTGATGGCTTTGTTAAGGAAGTTTTGGGAATCGCTTGCTTTTAAGTGGTTATAGAATTTACGGCTCTTTTCTGGATTTTGATCATTAGCGGGTATTGGCCTAATTCTGCTCTGTATGATTATTTGGTGTTTTACGTTGTACACAGAGATGTTTTTGCAGAATTCTGCATGCAGAGTCTCAATTTGGTGTCTGTCCCATTTTGTGAATTCTTGGTTGGTGAGCGGAACTGTCACGGCCGTCTTGAAAGGAAGCGGACCAAAGCGCAGCGTTTGTGGCGAACATGACTTTAATAGATGACGCACAAAATACAAAACAAAAGACGACTCATGAAGTCCACGGTTAACTAACCGAAACGGAACAAAAACCCACAACACCCAAGAGAAAACACACAGTATAAATATGGCTCCCAATCAGAGATAACGAGCCGACAGCTGACACTCGTTACCTCCGATTGGGAGTCAATGACCAAACCTAGAAATAAACGTGACAGAAATGCAAACATAGAAAATCACCCAAAACCCAACAAAACACAATACACACTGGCTCAAAATTAAAAGTCCCGGAGCCAGAGTGTCACAGGAACCCAGACCTCACAACCATAAAAGGCATGGGTTCTATAACTGATTCAAGTATTTTTAGCCAGATCCTAATTGGTATGTCAAATTGTATGTTCCTTTTGATTGCATAGAAGGCCCTTCTTGCCTTGTCTCTCAGATCGTTCACAGCTTTGTGGAAGTTACCTGTGGCGCTGATGTTTATGCCGAGATATGTATAGTTTTTTGTGTGCTCTAGGGCAACGGTGTCTAGATGGAATTTGTATTTGTGGTCTGGCAACTGGACCTTTTTTGGAAACACCATTATTTTTGTCTTACTGAGATTTACTGTCAGGGCCCAGGTCTGACAGAATCTGTGCAGAAGATCTAGGTGCTGCTGTAGGCCCTCCTTGTTTGGCGACAGAAGCACCAGATCATCAGCAAACAGTAGACATTTTACTTCAGATTCTAGTAGGGTGAGGCCGGGTGCTGCAGATTGTTCTAGTGCCGTCGCCAATTCGTTGATATATATGTTGAAAAAGGGTGGGGCTTAAACTGCATCCCTGTCTCACCCCACAGCCCTGTGGAAAGAAATGTGTGTGATTTTTTTGCCAATTTTAACCGCACACTTGTTGTTTGTGTACATGGATTTATAATGTCGTATGTTTTTTCCCCCAACCCCACTTTCCATCAATTTGTATAGCAGACCCTCATGCCAAATTGAGTCAAAAGCTTTTTTGAATCAACAAAGCATGAGAAGATTTGCCTTTGTTTTGGTTTGTTTGTTTGTCAATTAGGGTGTGCAGGGTGAATACGTGGTCTGTCGTACGGTAATTTGGTAAAAAGCCAATTTGACATTTGCTCAGTACATTGTTTTCACTGAGGAAATGAACTAGTCTGCTGTTAATGATAATGCAGAGGATTTTCCCAAGGATGCTGTTGACGCATATCCCACGGTAGTTATTGGGGTCAAATTTGTCTCCACTTTTGTGGATTGGGGTGATCAGTCCTTGGTTCCAAATATTGGGGAAGATGCCAGAACTAAGGATGATGTTAAAGAGTTTGATATTTGAAATTTGTGGTCTGTATATTTTATCATTTCATTGAGGATACCATCAACACCTCAGGCCTTTTTGGGTTGGAGGGTTTGTATTTTGTCCTGTAGTTCATTCAATGTAATTGGAGAATCCAGTGGGTTCTGGTATTCTTTAATAGTTGATTCTAAGATTTGCATTTGATCATGTATATATTTTTGCTGTTTGTTCTCTGTTATAGGGCCAAAAATATTGTAGAAGTGGTTTACCCACACATCTCTGTTTTGGATAGATAGCTCTTCGTGTTGTTGTTTGTTTAGTGTTTTCCAATTTTCCCAGAAGTGGTTAGAGTCTATGGATTCTTCAATTACATTGAGCTGATTTCTGACATGCTGTTCCTTATTTTTCCGTAGTGTATTTCTGTATTGTTTTAGTGATTTACCATAGTGAAGGCATAGGCTCAGGTTTTCTGGGTCTCTATGTTTTTGGTTGGATAGGTTTCTCAATTTCTTTCTTATGTTTTTGCATTCTTCATCAAACCATTTATCACTGTTGTTACTTTTCTTTGGTTTTCTGTTAGAGATTTTTAGATTTGATAGGGAAGCTAAGAGGTCAAATATACTGTTTAGGTTTTCTACTGCCAAGTTTACACTATTACAGTGGAACGTTTTGTCCAGGAAGTTGTCTAGAATGGATTGAATTTGTTGTTGCCTAATTGTTTTTTGGTAGGTTTCAACACTACTTTCCTTCCATCTATATCATTTCTTAATATTATTCAGTTCCTTTGGCTTTGATGCCTCATGATTGAGTGTTGCTCTGTTCAAGTAGACAGTGATTCAAGTAGACTATGATTCAAGTAGACTATGATTTTCAATCCCTGCAGTGTTGAGCTGAGTATCTGAAGTTCCAATACTCTGTATTCCTATGCATGTCGCCATATAATATAATATAATAATAATATGCCATTTAGCAGACGCTTTTATCCAAAGCGACTTACAGTCGTGTGTGCATACATTTTTGTGTATGGGTGGTCCCGGGGATCGAACCCACTACCTTGGTGTTACAAGCGCCGTGCTCTACCAGCTGAGCTACAGAGGACCACATATGTTTCCCTTCTGTCCTGTCCATTTCTAAGAGCCCAAAGCCAGAGAGCCACCATGACGTGATGTACAGCACTGTGATGCCTGATCAGTTCAGGACAGAACAGAAGGTCAACATATGGCTACATGCATCGTTGGTCTTAGACAACATTATGGATGTTACTCATAAAACGTCATAGCCTTGGCAAATTTGCATCTGTTTTAGAAAACAATTGTATTTACAGTTTCATTTTCTTTCTTGGAACAAGCAATAGATAAATGTACACTATAACAATACAACAATACGTTTTTGTTATCTGGGTCTCTCTCTATCAGCAGGCCCCATTTCCTGAAGATAATGATGATGTCACATACAGCACTGTCATCCCCCAGCACAAGGCCCAACTAAAAGTACAGGCCAAGGTAAAGCTGCTCTGTTGATTAGCCACAGCTAGTATCATGTTATCAGAAACAACAGTAGGTGATTGTTTTCTCAGTGTTAATATAGTCATGGTTATGTCACCATTATACCTATAGGCCTAATATATCACCTTTATGTCACATATCACAATTACAACTGTCTTTCACAGAGAACTGTGTTTTAAACTGTACTCTCCATTGTGACAAAATGTCCCTGTTCACCTCTCTACCTGTTCCTCCTCTGTAGGCAGCAGAACCAGATGATAATGTGGTCTACAGCTCACTGGCTCTACAGGTGACCACACAGGTCAGTGTTGGTGTCTCCTCTGTCTGTTGTACCAGATGATGCTGATTTCTCAACAAAGATACAGACAACACCACATTGCTATGTGTTGTAAACGTCACTCTTTAATCACACAAATCTTTCTTAGTCTTTTTAGTTTTGCTGTATGAAAAACTGTATAATCACGTTGTGACCAGCTAACCACATTGTTTTCAGTGTGTATCCATAACATTACAGTGTGGAGTGTGCCTGGGTTTAGGGTGAAGTTGCCCCTAGATGCTGATCTTGGGTCAGATTTTTTTTAAAATCCCACTAAAGGTTAAGGTTAGGATTGGGGGAGGGGAAGCTGATTCTAGATCACTATCTATTGGAAATGTCACCACAGTGATTGTGACTGAATGTTACACGTTCTCTCCAGCAGAGGGCAGCAGCAGCACAGCAGTGACTGACTGAGTGACCTTGGTGGAGTCCTTATCCTGGAAGGACAGCCCACTCCCCTCTCCTGGGTCTCAACATCTATCTGCCTCCAATATGCTTCTGTCATACCTCTTAACCCACCCCAGAAAGACCCCTCTATCCTTTTGTGTCCATAAACTACTGAAGACAGTCTGCTGTGTTAGTTTTCATTGTTACCACATATCTGTTATTAGTTATTTTCGATCCACCTTTCCCCTTGTCACTTGTTTTTTACATCATCATCTTATTTCTGTCACCTAATTAATTGTCCTATGCCTGTAACTAATCATAATCAAAAGTATAGATAGTATAGTATAGTAGCTACTATGTATAATAACTACTGTACTGCGATAATAAAATGTACTATACTGTCTACATTGCACAATGGACATCTGTCACACCTGATGTGTATTTTTAATGGATTATCATATACAATTGAGTTAATCATGAACATATAGTTAACATTCTTTGTGGCTAACTGAATTGGGCCGTTTGTTTTTGTCTCTCTCTTCAAACACAGTGAAGGGAGCAGCACCAGGGTTGAATAAGGTTTGGGCTAGACCTTTGTCTCCTTGGTATCTTCTTGATTGATTACAGCATGAGGGGGTGAGGTTTGTGTAATTTAGGGCCTTGTCATGTTTAAACTAAACATGAGTGTGTGTGCAAGACAGGGGAGCGGGTGATTGGTTGGAGTAATAGTTCAGCCGTCCTCAGGGACAAAGGAAGTGGGCGGAGCAATAAAAGAGCGGGAAAACTGAAGAGGACTATATAAGATGGAGGGAGACCTTAAGGATGTGTGCCCCTCTGCAGACTGGTATCGGCTTTGTTGAAAACTTTAATAAAGTAATTTCTTGATGCAACAAAAACTCTGTAAGACCTTATTTGTAATAAAGTATAGTGGTTATTTTCCACAACACACCCTGATCTGTTTCACCTGTCTTATGCTTGTCTCCATCCCCCTCCAGGTGTAGCCCATTTCCCCCAGTATCCCCTGTGCATTTCTACCTGTGTTTTCTGTTTGTCTGTTGCCAGTTTGTCTTGTTTCGTCAAGCCTACCAGCGTGTTTTTCCCGTACTTCTATTCTCTCTAGTCCCTGTTTTCTAGTTCTCCCGGTTCTGACCTATTCTACCTGTCCTGACTCCGAGCATGCCTGCTGTCCTGGACCTATCTGACTCTGACCTGGTTTACAAACCTCTTCCTGACCTGACCCTGAGCCTGCCTGCCGTTCTCTACCTTATTGACTCTGCCCTGGATTACTGACCTCTGCCTGCCCTTGACCTGTCATTTGCCTGCCCACTGTTTTGTAATATACATCTATGATTTGAACTGTTTGCATATGGGTCTTATCCTGATTCCTGATAGTACAAACTGGCTGACCCAGCAGACTCGGACAAGCTCTGCGACGCTGTCTCCTCCCACTGAGCCACCATTGCAAGACACGAGGAGTTACTTCACAACCTTATGGAAGGATTCCAGACCTTTGATGAACGCCACGGCTGTCCTTTCCATACATTGCCGGAGAAAGTCAGCGGATTGTCTATTAGGCAGCAGCCACTACTTTAATCCCCCAGACTCTCAGCAACCCCGCCACCAGCTGCATTTCTTCCCAGCCTACCACGGTGTCCTGAGAACCATGCTTACCTCCGGAGCGCTATGCTGGAGATTCTGGAACCTGCCAGGCTTTTCTCTCCCAGTACTCCCTCATCTTCTGTTCCGGTTGCCCTCGCACGTCCTCAGTTTCCACCTCGCCTCCAAGGAATCCTGGAAATCTCCAAAGTCTACACTTCCGAGTGAATCCGATGTCACCTGAGTTCTCTCAGAAATCACAGAGGGTTGCCGACTCGCCTATGCAACTTGGCAGAGCTAGATTGTCTCCTGCCGAATGGTTACACAGACTGAACACATAGGGCTGTCATTATATTTCTACCTGTCCTGTAAAAAGACCCGGCTCATCAGGAGGTATGAGTACACTGGTGGCTATTACGGAGAATGTCCAGTCTCCCATTACTCGTACCCCTCTCCATGCCATCCTGCTGTGCGGTGACCGGTCCAAATCTCTCCCGGTACTCATTGACTCTGGGGCCGACAAGAGTTTTATGGACGCTACCCTGGTGTCAGAGTTGGGAATCCCCACTCAAACCCTCTCCATTCCCATGGACGTCGGAGCGCTGGATGAGCGTTCTATTGGCAGAGTCACCCACAACATGGTTCCTATCAACTTGCGAGTGTCAGGCAACCAACGCGAGACGATCCAGTTTCTACTTATCGAATCCCCTCAGGTACCCGTTGGTTTGGGGTTTTCATGGCTCCAAAGACACAATCCCCTTGTGGACTGGACTGTGGGTTCGATCAATGGTTGGACCGCATTCTGCCATGCTCAATGCCTGAAGTAGGCGCAGCATGCCCTGGGACGTCTTCCTGCAGGCTTGGGTAAAGTCTCTGACCTTTTTGCCATTCCCATGGAATACCAGGACGTCCGGGAGGTTTTCAGCAAGGCCCGTGCCACCTCACTTCCTCCGCATCGGCCCTATGACTGCCCCATTGACCTTCTCCCGGGCACTGCACCGCCTCAGGGGTGGCTCTATTCCCTGTCGGGTCCGGAGACCAAGGCGATGGAAACGTACATTGAGGACTCCCTGGCTGCAGGGTGTATCCGTCATTCTAACTCCCCCGCCGGCACAGGGTTCTTCTTTGTGGAGAAGAAGGACAAAACCTTGCGCCTGCGTATCGACTACCGGGGCCTGAATGACATCACGGTTAAAAACCGTTACCCACTTCACCTCATCGCCTCGGCTTTTGAGTCTCTCCAGGGGGCTACCATCTTCTCCAAGTTGGACCTCCTGAACGCCTACCATCTGGTAAGGATACGGGAAGGGGACGAGTGGAAGACATCCTTAAACACGGCTAGCAGGCACTACGAATACCTTGTTATGCCATTCGGACTGACCAACGCTCCTGCAGTGTTCCAGGCCCTGGTTAACAATGTTCTCAGTGACATGTTGAACCAGTTCGTGTTCGTCTACCTCAATGACATTCTCGTTTTTTCCCGCTTGGCTCAAGAACATGTCCTCCATGTTTTTCAGCACTCACCTCTCCCAAGGTCCCGTTCACGTGGTCACCAGCTGCAGACCGGGCGTTCTTGGACCTCAAGCACCGATTCACAACCGCCCCCATCCTAATCCATCCGGATCAGTCCTGGCAGTTCGTGTCGGAGGTCGACGCCTTGGACATCAGATTGGGGTCTGTCCTGTCCCAGCGTTCGGCCCAAGACCAAATGTTGCATCCCTGCACTTTCCTCTCCCATCGTCTCAACACCACTGAAAGGAATTACGACGCTGGTAACCGAGAACTCTTCACGGTTAAGATGGCGTTAGAGGAGTGGAGGCACTGGTTAGAGAGGAAGGAACACCCTTTCATAGTGTGGATGGATCACAAGAACCTGGATTATCTCCACACCGCCAAGCGCCTCAACTCCAGGCAATCTCGACAGGCCCTGCTATTCACTCGGTTCAACTTCACCATCTCCTTCAGCCCGGGATCCAAGAATGTGAAGCCGGATGAGCTTTCACGCCTCTATAGCCCCTCTGCTACACCAACGGATCCTGAGACCGCCCTACCCTAACTCTTGTCTCGCGGCTGCATTCGTCTGGGGTATAGAGAACCAGGTCCGTGAGGTGCAGTGTTCCCAGCCGGACCCCGGGGAGGGGGCCCGGTTACCCAGATGTTTGTCCCGGACACTGCCTGTTCCCCAGTTCTGGAATGGGCTCATTCCTCCCGACTGGCCAGCCATCCTGGCTCCCGTCGGACCCTGACCTTTGTACGACTACTTTTTTGGTGGCCCACCTTGGTTCATGACGTCTCCATGTTCATCACCGCCTGCACTGTGTGTACTCAGAATAAAATTCTAAGGCAAGCTCCGGCTGGCCTCCTTCAACCTCTTCCCGTTCCTCACCGCACCTGGTCCCATATATCCCTGGACTTCGTCAAGGGTCTCCCTCCATCAGATGGCAAAACCACTATCCTCACATTGGTGGATAGGTTTTCCAAAGCCGCCCACTTCATTCCCCTTCCCGAGTCACCCTCAGCCAAGGAAATGGCCCAGCTCATGGTGCAGCACGTCTTCCGGATCCATTGACCTCTGGTGGTCTCCGATCGCGGTCCTCTGTTTTCATTCTGGTTCTGGAAGGCGTTCTGCACCCTCATTGGGGCATCGGCCAGCCTGTCCTCCGGTTTTCACCCCCAATCTAACGGCCAGTCGGAGGGAGCCAATCAGGACCTGGAGAAGACTCTTCGTTGCCTCGTCTCCGCCAACCCCACCTCCTGGAGCCAGCAACTCGTGTGGGTGGAATATGCCCGTAACACCCTTCCCTGCTCAGTCACTGGTCTCTCGCCTTTCGGGTGTTCGATGGGATATCAGCCCCCGGTCTTCCCTGAGCAAGAGGACAAGGTCAGCATACCCTCGGCCCAGATGTCCTTCCGCCACTGTCACCGTACCTGGAAGAGAGCCCGGTTTGCTCTTCTCAAGACCACCTCCAGGTATGGACGACAGGAGGACCGCCATCGGACTCCGGCTCCCCATTGTCGTCTCGGGCAGAGGGTATGGCGGACCACTCGGGATCTGCCCCTCCGGTTGGAGTTCCGCAAACTATCCCCCCGTTATATCGGCCCTTTCCCCATCTCTAAGATTCTTAGCCCCGCACCCTCCGTATACAGCCCTCTTTTCATGTATCAAGGATTAAACCTCTGTCTCACAGCCCTCTGTCTCCTCTTTCCAGTAAACTAATGGACAACAACCCTTAAGCTTCTACTTCCAGCTTATACAAACTATATACATTTTACGGACACAGTATATTTTACAATAGCTCTCTTTTGTTTGTTTTTAGTCCCATCCTTCAGCTACCCTCAACCCATCCTATCTATCTCTGAAGACCATCCAGTTTTGATTTATATTTGCTATATATTTTTCAACTCTGCTGTTTCATAAAGGTTCTGAACCTATATACAAAATCAGAACTGTTTGTGGTCGCCATTGAACATTCACGTGTCCTGGTCTCCGTCTGCCCAAAATGAATTATTAACCCGAGTGGAGAGTCAAAGGACAATTGTGGAGGGGTTCAAACCAAATCTGTTAAAGTACAGGGCAGGGGAATTGATGAACAGTGGGGCATTTATCATATGTTACTGTTTAAGTACCTTAAGTTGGTTTCTGTAAACATTTACTTTGATTAATTTATGGCACCTTTTATTATGTTTTTTAGAATATTTTTTGCAATTTTGAATGTATAGTTTCTTTATTGAATTTGATTGTTTCCGTAGGAGGGGCTATGGCAATTTATAGGCTGGGGTAGAGCTCGTCCCAGACCTGGAGTCGCGGGCAGACCATGATAAGCAGATTCCACTAGCTTCCATAGCCACCGAGTCAGATTCCACAGCCACAAAGTCAACATTTTATTTAAGGTTAGGCATAAGGTTAGCAGTGTGGTTAGGTTAAGGTTAAGGTTAGGTTTAAAATAGAATTTTAAGAACATCAATTGTAGAAATGGGCGGGGTTTATGACTTTGTGGCTATGGAAGCTAGTGACGACCATGAAATGCTGCATTCACGTGCTCATCAGAACTTCCAATTTCCTAGTTGTGGTGTCGGAAATACAACTTTGTTTCATTCATGTGCTTTTTTGTGATTTGGTCGGAACAATTCTTCAACTAATAAGAGTTTAGCTAGCTTACTTAACATTGACAATATGGTCAAACTAGCTACATTATACATACTGATGAGGCTGTAGTGGTCAAAAATGTATTTGTTGTCATCCTTTGGTTGAAAAGGTTAAAACGTCAGTGGTGAAACTTGACAACTTGACAACTCGGGCAGCAACATTTTCTCGGTTTCCCCTGGTAATTCCGACTTGGAGGGTTTTTCATGTGAAAATTCCCAGTCGGAACTAGGAATTTCAAAGAAATCCGACAGCACGTGAACGCGGCAATGAACCTTTGATGCAGAAGCATGTAACGTTTAGAGCCCAAGACATATGGGTATCGACTGAAAACCAAGTTGAAGTCTAGTCTCGTGTTTTTCAAGTTTGTAATTTTTTGGTGTGGTTTTCCTGTTTTTGTCCCACACTGCAAATATTCCTCACTGGATTCTGGAACTCCAACAACCTTTTTGTCAAATAAACCAATAGTGACACCATACCAGCCACTGCCAACCAACCCTACAGTTTAGCTAAGCAGTCTTTTATCAACATGTAATGCATTGAGTTAACCTGAAACCTGTAGTCTTGTGGTACAGCAGCTTCCTGAGCTACTGCTGATTCGCTACCTTACAGGACAATGTGGTTTGGAGCTGTGTCTATGACCAGGGTTTATTTCCTGGACAACGTTTATTGTTTCTATTTCTATTCCTTTCTAGTCTAATTCTTTTTAAGACAGAGAGGGTTCATATCTGGATTTTGGCAAAACACCTTAAAATCACATAGACTGGAAGTCTAATCATGGGTTTACTTTGAAGCTGTTTTTTGGTCTGGTCTGTGGAGATATTGGTCTAACTTTATTGGGAACAAATACATCAAGTAAGTACATAAATAAAGAATTGAAATCAATGAATTTGAATAAATCAAATCATATCAATTGTAATGACTGTTCCACAGAATATATTGTTACCAGCCAATCAGGGGTATGTTCACTTTAACAGAAGCAGAATGAGGGGTACAGACAGTGATGTGTATAGGAGTCATTGTCTTTGGTGCCTCTGTCACCCGAAGAATCTTCTCTGTTACCATGACTGATCTGCAGCCAGAGGACTCTGGGTATTACTGGTGTGCTGTGGAGACTACAGGAAGAGATCAACATACATACTTGCACCTGTCAGTTACCACAGGTTAGCTCCCCATACCTCTCCTCAATCACACTGTTTTTTTATTTGTTCAGTATGACACAGCTATGTAGCTATTGATTTGGGGAAGACTGTTTTAAGGCTCTAAATACAATGTATTTACATGGCTATACATATAGGCAGATACAATGTATGTACGGAGTGTGTTTTCATTGTGGGTATACATTGTTATACTGTGGAGAACAGAAACACTTTATTATGAAGGGTTTCTACATAAGGACTTCATAACACATTCATAAGCCATGCATAATGAAATCAAAATCACAACCAAATGCTGATTTATTAATTATCTTTGAGACATTAAATTGAAATACTGTAGAATTCCATTCTTCCTATTGAAGACCGCTCCTTCTGAGGAGTACAAGTATCGCGGACGGTGGCTTCAAAGCCTCTCATTGGCCAATACATAGCATCAGCAATCTAGTGTTTGTATACACTGAGTGTACAAAACATTAGGAACACCTTCCTAATATTGAGTTGCACCCCCTTTTGACCTCAGAACAGCCTCAATTCGTCAGGGCATGGACTCTACAAGGTGTCAAATGTGTTCCACAGAGATGCTGGCCCATGTTGATGTCACGGATACGGCCGAGGCTGCCCCTCCTCCTCGTTCGGGCAGGCTTCGGCGGTCGTCGTCACCGGAGTACTAGCTGCCACCGATCGATGTTTCTGTCTCTCACTAGTTCTGTCTGTATTGTTCACACCTGTTACTCATTAGGCTTATTAGTTTCCCTATATCACCTCTGTTTTCCCTCCTGAGTGTGTGCATGATTGTTCTTTGTTACGTCGTCTGTTGAGCTGTTGTTTTTGCTCTTCCCTGCGTGGAGGGTTTGCTATATTTACTTGGAGTCGAGTAAAGCCATTTATTCTCAGCTCTGTATCCCGCGCCTGATTCCGTTTCCCCACTGCACCCAGACGCTGACAGAATCACGCACCCGTTATGGAGTCAGCAGGCACGCCCGATCCCAGCGCTTCGTTGGAGGAACGCATCCACCAGCACGCGACCATGCTGCAGCGACTAGGTTCGGCTCTGGATCAAGTGTCCACACCATGGATCGATGGGAGAGAGTTGGGTTTTCTACACCTCCTCTTTCGCCGATTTCTCTTCCATCAAGATCCTCAAACCCTGGGTCCAGTGGTCTTCGGCTCTCGCTCCCGAGGGAATACGATGGGACAGCTGCCGGGTGTAAGGGTTTCCTGCTCCAGGTGGAACTTTACCTGGCCACCATCCACCCGGCTCCCTCGGGATACGAGAGCGTGTCCGCCCTCATCTCCTGTCTGTCGGGCAGAGCCCTGAAATGGGCCAACGCGGAGTGTGGTGGAATAGACGCTGAGTCCGTTCGTTATGAGGACTTTACCCGCCGTTTCCGGGCAGTATTCGATCATCCGCCTGAGGGGAGAGCGGCGGGGGAGCGTCTGTTTCACCTCAGCCAGGGAAGGAGGAGCGCACAGGAATACGCCCTGGATTTCAGGACACTGGCAACCAGCGCGGGATGGAACGAGAGGGCCCTGATTGATCACTACCGATGCAGTGTACGGGAGGACGTTCATCGGGAGCTGGCCTGCAGGGACACTAATCTTAACCTGGACCAGCTTGTAGATTTATCGATCCGGCAGGATAACCTGTTGGCTACCCGCGGACGTCCAGTTCAGGGTCCGTCCAGTCCATCCCCCAGCACTTCCGAGTCCACACCTATGGAGCCTGAGTTTTCCCCACATTCCCAGCATAGGGCGCTCGTAGATTCCGGCGCAGCTGGGAATTTCATGGACAGATTGGTTGCGCATAGATTAGGGATTCCTATACTGCCGTTAGATGTGCCCTTCCCCATACGTGCCCTAGATAGTCGCCCATTAGGGTCAGGTATGGTTAGGGAGGTCACAGCTCCACTTCGGATGGAGACACAGGGGGGTCATGAAGAGAGAATTAGTCTCTTCCTTATTGATACCCCTGCGTTTCCCATGGTGCTGGGCCTTCCCTGGTTAGCCACCCATGACCCCAGTATTTTGTGGCAACAGAGGGCTCTTAAGGGATGGTCACCTCAGTGCTCGGGAAGGTGTGTAGGTGTTTCCGTAGGGGCAACCACGGTGGAGAGTCCAAACCATGTCTCTCCAATGCACATTCCCTCAGAATATGCCGATTTGGCTCTCGCCTTCTGTAAAAGGAAGGCGACTCAATTACCACACCATCGACGAGGGGATTGTGCGATAGATCTCTGTGAGGGTGCTGCACTTCCCAGGAGTCACGTGTATCCTCTGTCACAGGAGGAGATGGTGGCTATGGAGACATATGTCACCGAATCTCTGGGACAGGGATACATTCGGCCCTCCACTTCCCCTGCCTCCTCGAGTTTCTTTTTTGTGAAGAAAAATGATGGAGGTTTACGCCCGTGCATTGACTATCGAGGTCTAAATCAGATAACCGTAAAATACAGCTATCCTCTTCCTCTCATTGCTAGTATGACGGAGTCATTGCACGGGGCACGCTTCTTCACAAAATTGGACCTCAGGAGCGCGAACAATCTGATCCGTATCCGGGAGGGGGACGAGTGGAAGACGGCATTTAGTACCACCTCTGGTCACTATGAGTACCTCGTCATGCCGTACGGGTTGAGGAATGCTCCCTCAGTCTTTCAATCTTTTGTCGATTAGATTTTCAGGGACCTGCACGGACAGGGTGTAGTAGTGTATATAGATGATATTCTCATATACTCCACTACACGCGACGAGCATGTGTCCCTGGTGCGCAAGGTGCTTGGTAGACTGTTGGAGCATGACCTGTACGTTAAGGCTGAGAAATGTCTGTTCTTCAGACAGTCCGTCTCCTTCTTAGGATACCGCTTGTCAGAGTCAGGGATCGAGATGGAGTGTGACCGCATTTCAGCCGTGCGTAATTGGCCGACTCCTACCACGGTAAAGGAGGTGCAGCGATTTTGGGGTTTTGCCAACTACTACCGGAGATTTATCCAGGGCTTTGGCCAGGTAGCAGCTCCCATAACCTCTTTGCTAAAGGGCGGTTCGGTGCGCCTGCAGTGGTTTTTGGTCAGCTGAAGGCGCTGTTCACCACGGCTCCCGTGCTGGCTCATCCGGATCCATCCTTGCAAATCATAGTCGAGGTGGACGCGTCCGAGGCGGGGATAGGAGCTGTACTGTCTCAGCGCTCGTGTACTCCTCCCAAACTCCGCCCCTGTGCTTTCTTCTCGAAGAAGCTCAGCCCGGCGGAGCAAAACTACGACGTGGGGGATCAGGAGCTGTTAGCTGTTGTGAAAGCTCTTAAGGTGTGGAGACATTGGCTTGAGGGGGCTAAACACCCTTTTCTCATTTTGACTGACCACCGCAATCTGGAGTACATTCGGGCAGCGAGGAGACTGAATCCTCTTCAGGCAAGTTGGGCCATGTTTTTCACGCGTTTCGTGTTCACCCTATCGTATAGACCAGGTTCCCAGAATGCTAAGGCAGACGCTCTGTCCCGGCTATATGACTCAGAGGATCGGACCAGGGAGCCTACTCCCATACTTCCGGCTTCTTGTCTGGTGGCGCCGGTGGTATGGGAGGTTGACGCGGACATCGAGCGGGCGTTACGCACGGAGCCCACTCCCCTCCAGTGTCCAGTGGGTCATGCGTACATTCCGTCAGAGGTTCGCAATCGTTTGATTTATTGGGCTCACACGTCACCTTCTTCTGGCCATCCTGGCATTGGTCGGACAGTGCGCTGTCTTAGTGGGAAGTACTGGTGGCCCACCTTAGCTCAGGACGTGAGGGTTTATGTTTCTTCCTGTTCGGTGTGCGCTCAGTGCAAAGCACCTAGACACCTGCCCAGAGGTAAATTACAACCTCTCCCCGTTCCACAGCGGCCGTGGTCACACCTATCGGTGGACTTTGTTACAGATCTTCCTCCGTCACAGGGTAACACCACGATCCTGGTCGTTGTGGATCGGTTTTCTAAGTCCTGTCGTCTCATTCCTTTGCCCTATAGTGTCTGATCGGGGTCCCCAGTTCACATCGAGGGTCTGGAAGGCGTTTATGGACCATCTGGGGGTCTCGGTCAGCCTGACCTCAGGTATTCACCCAAGAGTAATGGGCAGGTGGAAAGAGTAAACCAGGATGTGGGTAGGTTTCTGAGGTCGTATTGCCAGGACCGGCAGGGGGATTGGTCAGTTTACATCCCCTGGGCAGAAATGGCACAAAATTCCCTCCGCCACTCCTCCACTGACCTGTCTCCCTTTCAGTGTGTACTTGGTTACCAGCCGGTCCTGGCAGCGTGGCATCAGAGCCAGATCGAGGCTCCTGCGGTGGATGAATGGTTTCAGCGCTCGGAGGAGACATGGAACGCTGCCCATTTACGCCTGCAAAGGGCGATTAGGAGACAGAAGGCGAGTGCCGACCGCCACCGCAGTGAGGCTCCGGTTTATGCACCGGGGGACCGGGTCTGGCTCTCAACCCGAAACCTGCCCCTTCGCCTGCCCTGCCGGAAGCTGGGTTGGCGGTTTGTGGGGCCCTTTAAAGTCCTGAGGAGGTTGAACGAGGTTTGTTATAGGTTACAGCTCCCCCCGATTACCGTATTAACCCCTCGTTCCATGTGTCTCTCCTCAGGCCGGTGGTAGCTGGTCCGCTCCAGGAGTCCGAGGTGCGGGAGGTTCCTCCGCCCCCATTGGACATTGAGGGGGCACCGGCGTACTCGGTCCGTTCCATCATGGATTTGAGGCGTCGGGTTGGAGGCCTGCAGTATCTCGTGGAGTGGGAGGGGTACGGTCCGGAGGAACGGAGCTGGGTTCCCAGGAGGGACATCCTCGATCCCTCCTTGTTAAGGGAGTTCCATCGTCGTCATCCGACTCGCCCTGCTCCGCGTCCTCTTGGCCGTCCCCGAGGCCGGTGTCGACGCACGGCTGGAGCCGCGCGTCAGGTGGGGGGTACTGTCACGGATACGGCCGAGGCTGCCCCTTCTCCTCGTTCCGGCAGGCTTCGGCGGTCGTCGTCACCGGAGTACTAGCTGCCACCGATCGATGTTTCTGTGTCTCACTAGTTCTGTCTGTATTGTTCACACTTGTTACTCAATAGGCTTATTAGTTTCCCTATATTACCTCTGTTTTCCCTCCTGAGTGTGTGCGTGATTGTTCTTTGTTACGTCATCTGTTGAGCTGTTGTTTTTGCTCTTCCCTGCGTGGAGGGTTTGCTATATTTACTTGGAGTCGAGTAAAGCCATTTATTCTCAGTTCTGTGTCCTGCGCCTGATTCCGTTTCCCCACTGCACCCAGACGCTGACAGTTGACTCCAATGCTTCCCACAGTTGTGTGAAGTTGGCTGGATATCCTTTGGGTGGTGGACCATTCTTGATACACATGGGAAACGGTTGAGCGTGAAAAACCCAGCAGCGTTGCAGTTCTTGACACACTCAAACCGGTGCGCCTGGCACGTACTACCATACCCCGTTCAAAGGCACTTAAATATTTGTTATTGCCCATTCACCCTCTTAATGGCATACATACACAATCCATGTCTCAATTTGCTCAAGGCTTAAAAATCCTTCTTTAACCTGTCTCTTTTCCTTCATCTACACTGATTGAAGCGGATTTAACAAGTGACATTAATAAAGGATACTAGCTTTCACCTGGATTCACCTGTTCAGTCTATGTCATGGAGAGAGCAGGTGTTCTTAATGTTTTGTACACTCAGTGTACATCATTGTCTATGAAATGACATGCGTTGCTTCTCCCTTGGTGAATTTGTGTCTGTACCTCTGTGTTCAGGTACTCCAGGACTCTATGTGGACCAACAGGAGGTGACTGGAGTTGAAGGAGGGAGTGTCACTGTCTGTTGTCACTATAGTAACACTGTGGCTAAGAAGTGGTTGTGGTGTAAGATGGGTATCTACTATGTCCCCTTGGTGGGAAGATATTCAGGTCTTTTAGATGGAACATCAGTGACATCACAGCAGACCATTGATAACAACAACAGACACATTTTAACAGTGACTCTGAATGGATTGAATATGGGGGATACTGGCTGGTACTGGTGTTCCACAGGTGACCTACAGATGCCTGTTCACATCACTGTCAATCAACTGACCACAACACAGAGTATCACACCTGCCTCCACCACCACCCCTACCCCCCACTTCCACCATCACCATCTCCACTGTCAATCAACTGACCACAACACAGACTGACACCATCATCAGTAAGTAATGAGAGACCAGTTTTAACCAAATATAGTGAAATTAGTCTTTCAAATTCACAGAATTCAACTTAAGTCATTTTGCATACATGATACATTGATATATCACGCTGAAATTGTGTCACTTAAACACTAATAAATGAAATAGAGAAACTGTTGAACCTTGACAGAAAAGCTGACCCCTCAAGACATCTCTCTGACCTCACCCACAACTGTAGTTCCTGCTGTGTCCTCTTCCACCTCTCAGGCCCCAGTCAACAGCACACACGATGGAGCCCAGGGGTAGGTGAACACTACCACCTCTTTAGTCGGTACTCAATAAGCAAAAAGGTCATTTATTTTAATTATATGATAAATAAATTGTGTTGTTTTAAAATAAAAAACGAAATGCCTTCTGTATGCCTCAGTCTTCAACTAACACTGTCTGGTTGCAATTTGCATAGTGTCATGTCCTCAAAGCAATGTTGTTCTTCTACAGATGGGAAAGAACACTCTTCTACCTTCCGAAAACTGTTAATGCAGTGCTCTTCCTCCTGTGCACCATCATTGCTGTGGTGAAGTTCACGGCAAACCGACTCTGAGGTCAAACAGGATGAGTAGAAACTAGATTTATTTAGCATTTGCAAATTTTTCATTGAGGGATATGTCTTTACCTTCTTCACCTTCTTCTCCTTCTCTAGCTTTATTGGTATATTTAAATTCTTTGCTAATAAACATTTTTTACTCTTCTCAAGATCATCTGTTAAGAAATTCTGTGAAATTACAGTGCCTTAAGAAAGTATTCAGACCCCTTTACTTTTTCCACATTTTGTTACGTTACAGCCTTATTCTAAAATTGATTAAATAAATAAAAATCCTCAGCAATCTACACACAATACCCCATAATGTTTTTTAGAAATGTTTGCTAATTCATAAAAAATAAAAACCAGAAATACCTAATTTACATACGTATTCTGACCCTTTGATATGAGACTCGAAATTGAGCTCATGTGCATCCTGTTTCCATTGATCATCCTTGAGATGGTTCTACAACTGCATTGGAGTCCACCTGTGGTAAATCAAATAAAGAATAATATGGTCAATTCAATTAATTGGACATGATTTGGAAAGGCACACACCTGTTTATATAAGGTCCCACAGTTGACAGTTTATGTCAGAGCAAAAACCAAGCCATGAGGTCCATAGAGCTCGTAGAGAGGATTGTGACGAGGCATAGATCTGGGGAAGGGTACCAAAATATTTCTGCAGCATTGAAGGTCCCCAAGAACACAGTGGCCTCTATCATTCTTAAGTGGATGAAGTTTGGAACAACCAAGACTCTTCCTAGAGCTGGCCGCTCGGCCAAGCAACTGGGGGAGAAGGGTCTTGGTCAGGGAGGTGACCAATAACCCAAAGGTCACTCTGACAGAGCTCTTGAGTTTCTCTGTGGAGATGGGAGAACCTTCCAGAAGGACAAGCATCTCTCCAGCACTCCACCAATCAGGCCTTTATGGTAGAGTGGCCAGACGGAAGCTACTCCTCAGTAAAAGGCACATGACAACCCTCTTGGAGTTTGCCAAAAGGCACCTAAAGACTCTCAGACCATGAGAAACAAGATTCTCTGGTCTGATGAAACCAAGATTGAACTCTTTGGCCTGAATGCCAAGCGTCACATCAGGAGGAAACCTGGCACCATCCCTACGGTGAAGCACGGTAGTGGCAGCGCCATGCTGTGGGGATGTTTTTCAACGGCAGGGACTGGGAGACTAGTCAGGATCGAGGTAAAGATGAACAGAGCAAAGTACAGAGAAATCCTTGATGAAAACCTGCTCCAGAGTGTTTAGGACCTCAGACTGGGGCGAAGGTTCACCTTCCAACAGGACAACGGACCTAAGCACACAGCCAAGACAACGCAGGAGTGGCTTCGGGACAAGTCTCTGAATTTCCTTGAGTGGCCCTGCCTTGGCCCGGACTTGAACCTGATCGAACATCTCTGGAGCGATTTGAAAATAGCTTTGCAGCAATGTTCCCCATCCAACCTGACAGAGCTTGGGAGGATCTGCAGAGAAGAATGGGAGAAACTCCCCAAATACAGGTGTGCCAAGCTTTTAGCGTCATACCCAAGAAGACTTGAGGCTGTAATCGCTGCCAAAGTTGCTTCAATGAAATACTGAGCTTTCATTTTTTAATTTGTTTTTACATTTACATTTTCTCAAATTTAAAAATAAATAGTTTTTGCTTTGTCATTATGGGGTAGTGTGTGTAGTTTGATGACGGTTAAAAACAATTTAATCCATTTTAGAATAAGTCTGTAACGTAACAAAATGTGGAAAAAGTCAAGGGGTCTGAATACTTTCCGAATGAACTGTGTAGGAGGTAATTTTATGTGTTGGAGGCAAAAATAGAACGTTTAGCTCAGTGTTTAACATGATGTCATGGAATGAGTTAGTTTACCAGAAACCTGCCGTGTGGTACAGCAGCTTCCTCAGCTAACTTTAACACTTTAGGTTGGAGGACATCTGTGGTTTTGAGCTGCGTCTATGACCAGCTTTCATCTCTAAGTAGAAGGTAGTCATCACTCCATCTCTGCAGCACCTGCCCTCTCAATTCTATAAATGTCCTTGTGTAATCATTAGTGACCTATTTTCCAGCAGAGGGTAACAGGATAATAGTGACTCTTGGTCCCAAAGAGCCCTTAGAGAATGTTGGAAGCTGAAAACATTGTAGTGACTATGAGTTTTGGGTTAAACTAGTATATATAATGCAATAGTTGCTATCTTTCACTGAGGGGGGCATGTACACAAATATTTTCAGCTTTCTTCAGGATAAAACACACACACGTTTGTTTTACTGTATTTGTGAGGATCAAAAAAGTATGCCCATTCAAAATCCTATTTTCCCTAACCCTAATGCTAATTCTAACCTAACCCCTAACCGTAACCCTAAACCTAACCCCTAAACCTAAATTAGCCTTTTACCTTGTAGGGACCAGTGAAATGTCCCCACTTGTCCCAACTTGTCCTTGTTTTACTGTCATTGTAAGGACATCTGGTCCCCACAAGGATAGTAGAACTAAACCACACACACACACACACACACACACACACACACACACACACACACAAAGCAAGGTTACATTTTAATTTGTTTGTTTTTTGCATGATTTATGAATCCTGAGTTCTTGAGTTGTTTCGTAGTTGATTTTTGGTCGTCTGGTTTACTGTAACAAATCCTCTCCTTGTTGAATCAGAGCCTTGGACTACTATTCTGTCTTTACCTTCTCCAGCTTTAATGGAAAATATAAATGCTTTGCTAATAAACATTTTTAAAGACATTATACTGTTCTCAAGATCATTTGTTACAAGATTATGTGCTCTGTGAGTTTAGGTGTGAAATTGTTGTATCAGAAATAGTTGGCTGTGTTGGAGCCAACAATATAATTTATAACTCAGTAGTTAACATCATGTCATGGAACCTGCAGCCTTCTTGTACTGCAACTTCTTGACATAACTTTAACACTTTAGGTTGGAGGACATCTGAGGTTTTGAGTTGTGTCTACTGTGAACAGGGTTCATTTCCTGTATAGAAGGTAGCCATCACTCCATCTCTGCAGCACCTGCCTTCTCAATTCTATACATTTCTTTGTGTAATCATTAGTGACCTATTTTCCAGCAGAAGGTAACAGGATAATCGTGACTATTGCTCCCAAAGAGCCCTTGCTGAAAGGGGCAGTGCAATCAAAAATGTGAGTTTCTTGTTTTTATTAAAATTATATTTCCACACAATGAGGTTGAAATAATACTGTGAAATTGTAACACATTTGGATAATGCCCTTTTAGTGTAAGAGCTTTTTGGAGAAAAAAACTAATGCCCACCTCTTTGACGGGGCCCATGCCCACCTCTTTGACCTCTATGATGGGGCCCATGCCCACCTCTTTGACCTCTTTGATGGGGCCCATGCCCACCTCTCTGATGGCCCCTTGTCCACCAGCTCTTTGATTTCTCCCTCCCCCTTGCTGTCTATCCTGCTCCTTGTTAAAGAAATTGCAAGTGTTCACACACACCCTTTTATATGGTGACCAATAGTGGTTGTACTATGTTTTACATTTTAGTCATTTAGCAGACGCCCTTATCCAGAGCGACTTACAGTTAGTGATTGCATACATTTTCATACTGGCCCCCCATGGGAAACGAACCCACAACCCTGGCATTGCAAGCGCCATGCTCTACCAACTGAGCTACAGGGGACTATGTGAAATCAATTAGTAATAAAGAATATTTATTATGTATGGTTATCATGTATCATAAATGTCATTTAGATGTTTATACTATACAAACACACATTGTATTTATGTAGTTCTCAAAATACATATATAGTAGACAAACCAGTCAAAAATCAATAGGTTTACCAACGGTTAAGTGACTAACCATTAAGCGCCGTTGGATTGCATGATGGTCAAATGTATTTAAACAAATGTGAAGAGAATCATATGAAAAGTATTGTGATTATTACATTGTTAAAGGCAATTACTTTATATGAAAGGTATTTCTAGATGAAACACTGATCATGTTTGGTGAAAAGGTTTGTGTGATTTTGTGTTTTGTACTTAGTCAATTGAAAATGTGCTTAATGTTTTGAAAAAACAGCCTTTTTGATGATCTGTTTTGAGTTTTGTACTAAGAGTTGTGAAATGTTACCACAGACATGTGAAAATAGTATGAAAGCGATCAAAAAAAAATTCATGACATTATGGAATGAGTTTAGCTTAAACTTGCAGCATTCTGAGCTAACTTTCACACTTATACTTAGAGGACATCTGTGGTTGTGAGCTGTACATTTCCTGTATAGAAAAGGGAGAGAGACAGAGAGCGTTCTTGTTGAACGTAAAATAATATCAGACTGGGTTGTGGTCCGGAGGACCCTGAACCATGAACCTGGTTTAAAATGAGAGTCTGTGGAGGTCTTGGTCTAGTACCCATCACTACATCTCTGTAGCACATGACCCCTCAAATCTATCAATGTCTAGCACATAGAGTACATTTATCATATCGTTTCTTATATACCGAAATATAGATTTTTGACAATGGAAATATTGTGCATGTCACCCAATTATCAAATCTTTGTATCATTAATGGCCTATGTTCCAGTAGAGGGTAACAGGATAGTAGTGACTCTTTGTCCCAAAGAGCCCTTAGAGAAAGCTGAAAGCTTAAATAAATTACATTGTAGTGACTATGATTTTGGGGTTAAACTAGTCCATATGATGCAATAGTTGCTATCTACCACTGAGGGGGCCATGTACACACAAACAGAAGCAGGAAGAGAGTTACAGACAGTGAAGTCTATTAACATTAGGAAGTAGAGTCATTCTGGCTGGTACCTTGGTCCTTGACACACATTTGTACTCAGGTACCATATAATATACCAGGCAGACTGAAACCATAAACATGGCTCTTAATCTCTCCCTCCTCCTCCTCCTCCTCTTCCTCATCCTCACCCTCATTCTCTTTGTACTCTCAGCAGGTAAGTGTACTATTTCTACGAATTAAGGGCGAAGTCCCCTGGGTCTATTCACTTAAAACACTGTATAATCAATCTCAATCATGAACGAGCTGTGTGTTGGAGCAATGTGATTCATTTTGTATTTTTCCTTTGTACAGATTCTGTTAAATGTTAATTCTAATTTAAATGTGTTTTGTGTTGATATGTCCACAGTGAGGTATGTGTCTGTGCAGACAGGAGGCTCCATCACCATCCCATGTCACTATGATCTGAATCACATCAACCATGTGAAATACTGGTGTAAAGGATTAGGTTGGGAACTGTGTTCTTATGTGGTACGCACTGACCATCCTAAGAGCAGTAGTAATGCCTCAATCTCTGATAACATCAACAAGAGAATCTTCACTATGACCATGACTAACCTGAAGTCACAGGACTCTGAGAATTACAGGTGTGTTGTGGAGATCAATGGAGGACCAGATATCAGGATACAATGGTTCTACCTATCTGTCACTCCAGGTAAGATCCCTTCACTGTTTGTATCTAGTAAAGTAGAATGAATAGTGCTCAGCAATGTCCTATGGATTGTCCTGTAAACCTGCAATGTCAAATACAAAATAATGACCCAATTATAAATATCCTTTTACAACAAATGAAATGATAAATGTGTAACCAGTCTGAAATTCATAGACAGAGCTATACAGTATACGTAGGTGCAAGAACTGACCGTGTTTTGAAGCTGGACAGCGTTTGTTTACAATTACATGACATAGTGTCTCTAGCTTCCCTTCAGTTCCCTCTCTGTTGCAGCATGACATAGTGTCTCTAGCTTCCCCTCAGTTCCCTCTCTGTTGCAGCATGACATAGTGTCTCTAGCTTCCCTTCAGTTCCCTCTCTGTTGCAGCTTGACATAGTGTCTCTAGCTACCCCTCAGTTCCCTCTCTGTTGCAGCATGACATAGTGTCTCTAGCTTCCCTTCAGTTCCCTCTCTGTTGCAGCATGACACAGTGTCTCTAGCTTCCCTTCAGTTCCCTCTCTGTTGCAGCATGACATAGTGTCTCCAGCTTCTCCTCATTTCCCTCTCTGTTGCAGCATGACATAGTGTCTCTAGCTTCCCTTCAGTTCCCTCTCTGTTGCAGCATGACATAGTGTCTCTAGCTTCCCTTCAGTTCCCTCTCTGTTGCAACATGACATACTGTCTCTAGCTTCCCTTCAGTTCCCTCTCTTTTGTAGCATGACATAGTGCATGTCTCTAGCTTCCCTTAGTTCCCCTTGAGCTCTCTTCAGTTCTATGGTTTTACGTCATAAGGATTCACATGCTGTAAAAACACTGTTGGATGCATTGTGTAGAGCAAGGCTCACCCTGTCTCATCTGATTTAGAAAGGTTCTGATCTCTAATTCTGTGTCTCATACCATCACACACACTACTATAAACTCTCTCACAAATAGGTGCACGAAAACGCACACACACGAGCACACAAGCACACTATTATAAATACCCTTAGTCTCTGCCTTTTTAGTGTTCTCTCTATCTTTTTGGTGGAAATGTTCACACTCTCATTCCATTAAAGAAACACACACGTCAGAGAGGGGCTCTGCGCAATCTCACTGTAGACGCCTGTAGTGTCTCTAAAAACATCACAACGCTCCCCAGTGTTGCCATGACAACAGATTGCGTTTGCCATAGCTAGCTACCTCTGGAACGCAACGGCAGCACACAGGTGCATCACATACAAATTGTATAACACAGATGAAATGAGCAGGATCACACAGGTGCAGAACGTAGAAGTGGGACAACATAGATCAGGTAGGCAGGAGCACATGGAATACAAATAGAACAGACACATAGTTCCATAGGGAGAGCTATATGCTACAGTTCTTAAACAGTGCTCAATGATTATCATTAAATGCCACAGGGAGAGTCTGATTATGATAATTTCTCTTAAGGTTCCCATCCGTCAGTTTTTCAGAGGTGAGGAGCTCACATCCTATCAGAGCTTGTCAGAGATGAGGAGCTCTCATCCTAAGAGAGGGAGGTCTGAGTCAATCACAAAGTGCTGCTTCATTCAGACGGCCTGTCAAAACCCTCTTAAAGACGTGACAGAGGAGGAGAAAAGCTCTTTATCAGTTCCTCACTGTAGAGGGAGCTGTCAGTGCCAGGATCATCAGACGGACAGACAGGGTAGTGTAAAGAAGTGTTCACACAGTACACACTGTCTTAGTTTTGACAGCACATGGACCACTGAACGTCCAGTTTAAGAAAAAACGTTATAGCCCCCCACACACATACACAGCAGGATGATAATGTTGAGCTACCTGTAAACTACTTCATAAGAAAGTGATAAACCTTAATGATGCAACCTCAGACAATATCTGAGAGAGAGAGAGAGAGAGAGAGAGAGAGAGAGAGAGAGAGAGAGAGAGAGAGAGAGAGAGAGAGAGAGAGAGAGAGAGAGAGAGAGAGAGAGAGAGAGTGAGAGAGGGAGAGATTTTCACATCACAATATAAAGCTTTTTTTTCTATGAATGTATGAACTCTTTATAGAGACCAACGATGGAAAGATAACTCATAATTACAGATATCTCCAGAGCCCTGTCACAGCTTGGCATCAATCATGAGTCTTTGTGTGTGTGTGTGTGTGTGCACGCACATGTGTGTTTGCACTTAGTGAAAAAGATGACAGTTGATGCCATTGAACATCCATAGAGAGAGACAGTGTTTTTCTGTTTTTGTTAACAGGAAAACAAATGGGAACAATTTAATGAATGTGAAATGTTCTCTCTCACACAATACAATCCCCAGCTGGAATGTGCAAGTCTATAACATCATTGACTAATAATACTTCCCCTTTATTAAATAGAGTAAGAACAAATGTGTGTGACTCTGACCTCTACAGGACAACATAAAGAAGAATGAATGATCAATGGATTGATTGAAAGGATAAATTATCAATGGAAGTGCTTGGAGGGATGAATGATCAATGGAAGTGATTGGAAGGATGAATGATCATTGGAAGCGCTTGGAAGGATGAATGATCAATGGAAGTGATTTGAAGGACAAATGATCAGTGGAAATTATAGGAAGGATGAATGATCAATGGAAGTGATTGGAAGGATGAATGATCAATGGAAGTGATAGAAAGTATGAATGATCAATGGAAGTGATAGGAAGGATGAATGATCAATGGAAGTGATAGGAAGGATGAATGATCAATGGAAGTGATGGGAATGATGAATGATCAATGGAAGTGATGGGAATGATCAATGATCAATGGAAGTGATAGGAAGGATGAATGATCAATGGAAGTGATAGGAAGGATGAATGATCAATGGAAGTGATAGGAAGGATGAATGATCAATGGAAGTGATAGGAAGGATGAATGATCAATGGAAGTGATGGGAAGGATGAATGATCAATGGAAGTGATAGGAAGGATGAATGATCAATGGAAGTTATAGGAAGGATGAATGATCAATGGAAGTGAAAGGAAGGATGAATGATCAATGGAAGTGATAGGAAGGATGAATGATCAATGGAAGTGATTGAAACGCAGCGGAGGAGAGAGAAATACGTATTCTTCCATTAGAATGGATCAATAATAACCGTAAGGCCACATATGAACTGCTTATAATAAATAAATGATTTAACCCTTTATTGAGGCATGACACAACATCATTATCTTCACATTTTCCAATCAGGTTGGAAATTGTAGCATTGATTCCTCTTGATGACATTGATCCCTTCAGTATGGAAGAGGGTAGTAATCCTCTCTTTAGTATGGAAGAGGGTAGTAATCATCCCTTCAGTATGGAATATGGAAGTAATCCTCACTTCGGTATGGAAGTAATCAACCCTCCTCAACCCTCCTCAACCCTCCTCAACCCTCCTCAACCCTCCTCTCCTCCCTTTCTGCATCCTTTGACTCTCTGTGTCCCCTATCCTCCCGGCCGGCTCGGTCCTCCCCTCCAGCTCCGTGGCTTGATGACTCATTGCGAGCTCACAGAACAGAGCTCCGGGCAGCGGAGCGGAAATGGAAGAAAACTAAACTCCCTGCCGACCTGGCATCTTTTCACTCCCTCCTCTCTACATTTTCTTCATCTGTTTCTGCTGCTAAGGCCACCTTCTACCACTCTAAATTCCAAGCATCTGCCTCTAACCCTAGGAAGCTCTTTGCCACATTTTCCTTCCTCCTGAATCCCCCCCCCCCCCCCCCCCCCCCCCCTCCTCTCTCTCTGTGGATGACTTCGTCAACCACTTTGAAAAGAAGGTTGACGACATCCGATCCTCGTTTGTTAAGTCTAATGACACTGCTGGTCCTGCTCACACTGCCCTACCCTATGCTTTGACTTCTTTCTCCCCTCTCTCTCCAGATAAAATCCTGCGACTTGTGACTGCAGGCCGCCCAACAACCTGCCCGCTTGACCCCATCCCCTCCTCCCTTCTCCAGACCATCTCCGGTGACCTTCTCCCCTACCTCACCTCGCTGATCAACTCATCCTTGACCGCTGGCCATGTCCCGTCCGTCTTCAAGAGAGCGAGAGTTACTCCCCTTCTCAAAAAACCAACACTCGACCCCACTGATGTCAACAACTACAGACCAGTATCCCTTCTTTCTTTTCTTTCCAAAACTATTGAACGTGCCGTCTTTAGCCAACTCTCCTGCTATCTCTCTCAGAATGACCTTCTTGATCCAAACCAATCAGGTTTCAGGACTGGTCATTCAACTGAGACTGCTCTTCTCTGTGTCACGGAGACCCTCCGCACTGCTAAAGCTAACTCTCTCTCCTCTGCTCTTGTCCTTCTAGACCTGTCTGCTGCCTTTGATACTGTGAACCATCAGATCCTCCTCTCCACCCTCTCCGAGATGGGCATCTCCGGCGCGGCTCACTCCTGGATTGCGTCCTACCTGACCGGTCGCTCCTACCAAGTGGCGTGGCGGGAAGCTGTCTCCGCACCACGTGCTCTCACCACTGGTGTCCCCCAGGGATCGGTTCTGGGCCCTCTCCTTTTCTCCCTATACACCAAGTCACTTGGCTCTGTCATATCCTCACATGGCCTTTCCTATCATTGCTACGCTGATGATACACAACTAATCTTCTCCTTTCCCCCTTCTGATAACCAGGTGGCGAATCGCATCTCTGCATGTCTGGCAGACATATCAGTATGGATGACGGATCACCACCTCAAGCTGAACCCTGGCAAGACGGAGCTGCTCTTCCTCCCGGGGAAGGACTGCCCGTTCCATGATCTCGCCATCACGGTTGACAACTCCGCTGTGTCCTCCTCCCAGAGTGCGAAGAGCCTAGGCGTGACCCTGGACAACACCCTGTCGTTCTCCGCCAACATCAAGGCGGTGACCCGCTCCTGCAGGTTCATGCTCTACAACATTCGGAGAGTGCGACCCTGCCTTACACAGGAAGCGGCGCAGGTCCTGGTCCAGGCACTTGTCATCTCCCGTCTGGACTACTGCAACTCGCTGTTGGCTGGGCTCCCTGCCTGTGCCATTAAACCCCTACAACTCATCCAGAATGCCGCAGCCCGTCTGGTGTTCAACCTTCCCAAGTTCTCTCACGTCACCCCCCTCCTCCGCACACTCCACTGGCTTCCAGTTGAAGCTCGCATCCGCTACAAGACCATGGTGCTTGCCTATGGAGCAGTGAGGGGAACGGCACCTCTGTACCTTCAGGCTCTGATCAGTCCCTACACCCAAACGAGGACATTGCGTTCATCCACCTCTGGCCTGCTGGCTCCCCTTCCTCTGCGGAAGCATAGCTCCCGCTCAGCCCAGTCAAAACTGTTCGCTGCTCTGGCACCCCAGTGGTGGAACAAGCTCCCTCACGACGCCAGGACAGCGGAGTCACTCACCACCTTCCGGAGACATTTGAAACCCCACCTCTTTAAGGAATACCTGGGATAGGATAAAGTATTCCTTCTACCCCCCCCCCCCCCCAAATTGTAAAGTGGTTATCCCACTGGCTATAGGGTGAACGCACCAATTTGTGAGTCGCTCTGGCTAAGAGCGTCTGCTAAATGACGTTAATGTGCCCTTGAGCAAGGCACTTAACCCTAATTGCTCCTGTAAGTCGCTCTGGTTAAGAGCGTCTGCTAAATGACTAAAATGTAAATGTAAATGTAATCATCCCTTCAGTATGGAAGAGGGTAGAAATCCTCTCTTTAGTATGGAAGAGGGTAGTAATCATCCCTTCAGTATGGAATATGGAAGTAATCCTCTCTTCGGTATGGAAGGAATCATTCCTTCAGTATGGAAGAGGGTAGTAATCATCCCTTTAGTATGGAAGAGGGTAGTAATCATCCCTTTAGTATGGACGAGGGTAGTAATCATCCCTTCAGTATGGAAGAGGGTAGTAATCATCCCTTTAGTATGGAAGAGGGTAGTAATCATCCCTTTAGTTTGGAAGAGGGTAATAATCATCCCTTCAGTATGGAAGAGGGTAGTAATCATCCCTTTAGTATGGAAGAGGGTAGTAATCATCCCTTTAGTTTGGAAGAGGGTAGTAATCATCCCTTCAGTATGGAAGAGGGTAGTAATCATCCCTTTAGTATGGAAGAGGGTAGTAATCATCCCTTTAGTATGGAAGAGGGTAGTAATCATCCCTTTAGTATGGAAAGGGGTAGTAATCATCCCTTTAGTATGGAAAGGGGTAGTAATCATCCCTTTAGTTTGGAAAGGGGTAGTAATCATCCCTTCAGTATGGAAGAGGGTAGTAATCATCCCTTTAGTATGGAAGAGGGTAGTAATCATCCCTTTAGTATGGAAGAGGGTAGTAATCATCCCTTTAGTATGGAAAGGGGTAGTAATCATCCCTTTAGTATGGAAAGGGGTAGTAATCATCCCTTCAATATGGAAAGGGGTAGTAATCATTCCTTCAGTATGGAAGAGGGTAGTAATCATCCCTTTAGTATGGAAGAGGGTAGTAATCATCCCTTTAGTATGGACGAGGGTAGTAATCATCCCTTCAGTATGGAAGAGGGTAGTAATCATCCCTTTAGTATGGAAGAGGGTAGTAATCATCCCTTTAGTTTGGAAGAGGGTAATAATCATCCCTTCAGTATGGAAGAGGGTAGTAATCATCCCTTTAGTATGGAAGAGGGTAGTAATCATCCCTTTAGTTTGGAAGAGGGTAGTAATCATCCCTTCAGTATGGAAGAGGGTAGTAATCATCCCTTTAGTATGGAAGAGGGTAGTAATCATCCCTTTAGTATGGAAGAGGGTAGTAATCATCCCTTTAGTATGGAAAGGGGTAGTAATCATCCCTTTAGTATGGAAAGGGGTAGTAATCATCCCTTCAATATGGAAAGGGGTAGTAATCATCCCTTCAGTATGGAAATGGGTAGTAATCATCCCTTCAATATGGAAAGGGGTAGTAATCATCCCTTCAATATGGAAAGGGGTAGTAATCATCCCTTCAATATGGAAGAGGGTAGTAATCATCCCTTCAGTATGGAAGAGGGTAGTAATCATCCCTTCAATATGGAAGAGGGTAGTAATCATCCCTTCAATATGGAAGAGGGTAGTAATCATCCCTTCAATATGGAAGAAGGTAGTAATCATCCCTTCAGTATGGAAGAGGGTAGTAATCATCCCTTCAATATGGAAAGGGGTAGTAATCATCCCTTCAATATGGAAAGGGGTAGTAATCATCCCTTCAGTATGGAAAGGGGTAGTAATCATCCCTTCAATATGGAAAGGGGTAGTAATCATCTCTTCAGTATGGAAGAGGGTAGTAATCATCCCTTCAGTATGGAAAGGGGTAGTAATCATCCCTTCAGTATGGAAGAGGGTAGTAATCTCTGATCATTACCAATCTCATCACTGGGTCTTTAGATGATATGGTGGCACATGTTCCAATACTAACATGAACCCTTCCCTCCTCCCTTCCTTGAGGTAATCATTGATCTGCTATGACTGTGATGGTGGTCCCTTGTTGTCACCTATCCTTTAATGTTAGATCTGGGGCCTGTCCTTTAATGTTAGATTTGGGGCCTGTCCTTTAATGTTAGATCTGGGGCCTGTCCTTTAATGTTAGATCTGGGGCCTGTCCATTAATGTTAGATCTGGGGCCTGTCCATTAATGTTAGATCTGGGGCCTGTCCATTAATGTTAGATCTGGGGCCTGTCCATTAATGTTAGATCTGGGGCCTGTCCATTAATGTTAGATGGCCGTATGTGGCCCAATGCATCAAGCGTCTCAGAATAGCAGCGCTGATCTAGGAACAGGTCCTCCGTGTCCATTTAATCTGATTCAATGTGATCTAAAAAGGCAAAAAGTATCTTAAATCAGCACTCTTACTACGATACGTACTTATGGCCCCAGGTGCTCTCATGTGATTGCCATGCTACCTGGTACCTATGATACAGCCATACCCATTATGCTGGTGATGACTCACAAGCAGGGCCGTAATCAGGGAGTTTCAGAGAGGTCCTGAAGGGGGGGGGGAATTTTTGTGAATGTTGAAGCTCATTTTTCTGCATTTCTATACAATGAAACTTTAAAATGCTGTTTGGAGAACAGCAAAACAAGCCAAACTTATCCCAGTCATTATCACCTTGGCTACTGTAGGTTTATTCACCTCAGTCCATCTACAGACACATACAGTGGGGGAAAAAAGTATTTAGTCAGCCACCAATTGTGCAAGTTCTCCCACTTAAAAAGATGAGAGAGGCCTGTAATTTTCATCATAGGTACACGTCAACTATGACAGACAAATTGAGAAAATGTTTTCCAGAAAATCACATTGTAGGATTTTTTATGAATTTATTTGCAAATTATGGTGGAAAATAAGTATTTGGTCACCTACAAACAGGCAAGATTTCTGGCTCTCATAGACCTGTAACTTCTTCTTTAAGAGGCTCCTCTGTCCTCCACTCGTTACCTGTATTAATGGCACCTGTTTGAACTTGTTATCAGTATAAAAGACACTTGTCCACAACCTCAAACAGTCACACTCCAAACTCCACTATGGCCAAGACCAAAGAGCTGTCAAAGGACACCAGAAACCAAATTGTAGACCTGCACCAGGCTGGGAAGACTGAATCTGCAATAGGTAAGCAGCTTGGTTTGAAGAAATCAACTGTGGAAGCAATTATTAGGAAATGGAAGACATACAAGACCACTGATAATCTCCCACGATCTGGGGCTCCATGCAAGATCTCACCCCGTGGGGTCAAAATGATCACAAGAACGGTGAGCAAATATCCCAGAACCACACGGGGGGACCTAGTGAATGACCTGCAGAGAGCTGGGACCAAAGTAACAAAGCCTACCATCAGTAACACACTACGCCGCCAGGGACTCAAATCCTGCAGTGCCAGACGTGTCCCCCTGCTTAAGCCAGTACATGTCCAGGCCCGTCTGAAGTTTGCTAGAGTGCATTTGGATGATCCAGAAGAGGATTGGGAGAATGTCATATGGTCAGACGAAACCAAAATAGAACTTTTGGTAAAAACTCAACTCGTCGTGTTTGGAGGACAAAGAATGCTGAGTTGCATCCAAAGAACACCATACCTACTGTGAAGCATGGGGGTGGAAACATCATGCTTTGGTGCTCTTTTTCTGCAAAGGGACCAGGACGACTGATCCGTGTAAAGGAAAGAATGAATGGGGCCATGTATCGTGAGATTTTCAGTGAAAACCTCCTTCCATCAGCAAGGGCATTGAAGATGAAACGTGGCTGGGTCTTTCAGCATGACAATGATCCCAAACACACCGCCCGGGCAACGAAGGAGTGGCTTCGTAAGAAGCATTTCAAGGTCCTGGAGTGGCCTAGCCAGTCTCCAGATCTCAACCCCATAGAAAATCTTTGGAGGGAGTTGCCCCAAAACATCATTGCTCTAGAGGAGATCTTTATGGAGGAATGGGCCAAAATACCAGCAACAGTGTGTGAAAACCTTGTGAAGACTTACAGAAAACGTTTGACCTGTGTCATTGCCAACAAAGGGTATATAACAAAGAATTGAGAAACTTTTGTTATTGACCAAATACTTATTTGCCACCATAATTTGCAAATAAATTCAAAAAAAATCCTACAATGTGATTCTCTGGATTTTTTTCCCTCATTTTGTCTGTCATAGTTGACGTGTACCTATGATGAAAATTACAGGCCTCTCATCTTTTTAAGTGGGAGAACTTGCACAATTGGTGGCTGACTAAATACTTTTTTTCCCCACTGTAGCCTATTAGCTATACAATTGTAATGTTATACCCCTGAAAGGGGGGAAATATGAGAAATGATTCACACTGACACGTAGCATCAGCGACGAAATGGAAACCTATGACATTTTTAGAACTGTATTGTTTGCATGTTGATTGCATTTTAATGTCGGCCTACAGGGAAGATAGGCCATGTGGAGATGTTCATATTGTTTTAAGTTCCTATCGTATTCTTTTTTTATGTTCCTAACTTATTCTTTTTTTACGTTCCTAACATATTCTTTTTTAAAGTTCCTAACGTATTATTTTTTTTAGTTCCTAACTTATAAAAACTTTGCAAAGAGGCAGGGGCGAATAACTCAGTCAGATCAAGTCTATAAGCGTTCTGAGCTTTGATCAACGCTGGGATCAATATCTAGAGGTTGACCCGTATTTGATTTTGTTTATTGTGTACAAAGTATATATTTGTTTTATTATTAGCTTTATTAGAAGAAATTACGAGGTCCTGACCTCTGTGTCCTCATATGTAGTCACAGCCATGCTCATAAATCATTGTAATCCGTAGCCTAAACACTGATGAATAAAACACAAAATCTATGTTAATTGGTTGCAATTTCAATTTAATCCTCCAGAAACGACAGAACAAATAATGCAACAAATATTGTGGTTAAATTCAAATATACTAATTGACAAAAAACCTTTATTTTTTGACAGAATGTTTAAAAAAGGTATAATCTTCGTAAATGATATCATCGGTAGGACTGGTGGAGTTATGTCGCACATGCAGCTAACAAAAACATATGGAAATGTCTGCTCTACCCAGAATTACAACCAAATAATTGCAGCCTTACCGCAAAAGTGGAAGAGGAAAGTTGAAGGGGGAGAAAGTAAGGAACTTGTCTGTCGGCCTTGCATTAAAGAACATAATTGGTTAAGGAAAACTGTGATAAATAAAAAAGTATATCAGTTTCACTTAAGGACCAAAGGATTGACAGCCGTCCCATATAGATTGCAAAATAGTTGGGAAGAGATCTTTGACGTACCGATCCCATGGCATAGTGTTTATGAACTGACACACAAAACGACACCGGATTCAAAAATTAGAATCTTTCAATTTAAATTATTATATAAAATTCTTGCTACCAATAGAATGTTATTTATATGGGGGATACAATCTTCCCAGCTCTGCAGATTTTGCTGTGAAGAGATAGAATCATTAGATCATTTGTTTTGGTTCTGTCCATTTGTAGCTTGTTTTTGGACACAGGTCCAGGAATGGCTAAAGGATTGCAATATTTACCTGGAACTAACCTTGCAGATAGCATTACTGGGTGATCTGAAAAGTCATAGTCAATCAATCAATAATATAATAATACTTTTAGCAAAAATGTTTATTTTTAATTCACAATCTGTAGAAGCAATGAGAATAGAAAGGTTCAGAACTTTTGTAAAACATCACAGTACGGTCGAAATATATATGGCAAATAGAAATCCTATATGGATGGTGTTAAGAGATAGATGGGAGGTATTGAATAGAGTTGAAGGATGGGACTAATAACAAATAACAACAAATAATAACAAAGATAGCTAATAATGTAAGCATACTGTGTCCATAATAAGTATATAGGTTGTATGTTGGGAGCTTTTGGGAAAGAGCACAGTTAGAAAGATATGGCATTTAGAAGCAAACCGGATGGACATCATGAAAATGATCGGAGAGGTTGAGAGTAGAAGAAGTTCAGGAGCAAAAAAATAAATAAATATATATATATATATATATATATATATATATATATATATATATATATATATATAGATATAGAATTATTGTAAAATTAACTCTGTCCATAAGGTGTAGATAGTAAGTATAGACCGGAAGTAGAGGCCTGGGCGTTGTTGTTCACTAATTTACTCCAAGTAGGGAAAGGATGGTGGGGTTGAAAAGTAATAAAGGGGAATATATATATAAAAAATAAAAATAAACATGGGGGATTGGAAGTGATGCAGACAATTACATTGCTAGAAGATACAATCTATCTGCAATATTAAACTGATCCATCCCCCCCCAAAAAAAAAAAAAAAAAAAAAAAATCTATGTTAATCTGGTCTCATTAACATGCTACCTGGCATCGTGTCTGATGAGTCAAAGGTCATTTAAATTCATAGTCCCAATTGTGTCTCTTCCTACATGGGTAAAAAAATTGTACAGTTGTGACATACAGTAGTAGGTGGCAAGCAATGATTTATATATGAGGGCAAGTCACTACCCTTTGTGCTATAAAGATCCAGACCTCTTCACATGGGATGAAGTGCGTTTAGGCTACTTTACACACATGAGAAGACACGGCAGTAGAAACTGTGTTCTCCATCTCCATTACATGGTTAGCTAGCTACATAGGCAATTCATTAATATAACAATTTGCTGTTATCAGATATAGGCCTAAAGTAGCTGCAAATCAGGTTGTTATGGACGTGTACACATCTGCAGAAGAGCTATTCTGCAGATGTGTACACGTCCATAACAACCTGATTTGCAGCTACTGGCCACTCATTTAGTGTTCAGACCGAGCATCGCTGCACTTCCCCCTACGGAAGATGCCCTGGTCCAATGACTCATGTGTAATGTATTGGAACTGAGAGTCATGATCAGGGGCTAGGTTACCTGCTGATGTACAGTAGCCATGGAAGATACTGAAAAAGATAGGGACTAGAACAGAAAATCAAGACAATGGACAAATGATGATACACTGGTGTTCAATATAAAGTAAGCTACGCTGACGTCAATAATAGGAAAGCATATTTTTTACATTGATAGTCTATGCCCCTCAAACTCAACTCTGGACCTCGAAGCCAGTTCCACTGCATTTTTGTATTGTTCCCATCTGATCAGGGACTGATTTAGACCTGGTACACCAGGGTGGTGCATTTAACTATCAGGTAGAACAGAAAACCAGTGGTCTCTGACTGAGGTAAAGTAGGTTTTATATCAGACATTAAACCGACATTCACCGTTAGCCTAATTAAAGTTTGACATACATTTCCATTTCTCTCTGATTACTTGAAAGGATCTTTCACGAGCTAATATTTTTTGTTAGGGGTGGACAGATAAAGTCAAATGTTGATTTGATAGAAATAATCAAATCATATAAAAATGCATTTAAATCTCTTTTTTACAACAACCTTTTCATTGATTGTGATAGAAACATCAAAACAAGTGAAAATTATTCTAAAAAGGTCTGGCCTACTTTTACAACCTTTGATTTGTATAAAACATCAAGTATTGATTTGATAGAAATAATCAAATCATATAAAAATGCATTTAAATCTATTTTTCGCAATAATTATTTCATTGATTGCCATAGAAACATCAAACAAGTGAACATTTTTCTAAAAGCATCTGGCCTACTTTTACAACCTTTGATTTTCATAAAAATCACGATTTGATAGAAATAATCAAATCATTTAAAATTAATTTACATCTCTTGTTCGCAATAATTTTTTTCATTGATTGTCATAGAAACATCAGAACAAGTGCAAAAATATTCTAAAAACATCCGGGAAAGACACTCAAAGAAGAAACATATACTTTAATTGGAGAAACAGGAAGGACTGACATAAAGAAGAGAACAACAGAATGTTGAGAATATTCAATTCACATTTCATGATTAATCCTATCGTCAAGGCTTCACCCTCTTATTATACAGAAAAACATTGTCTCCTTCCTAGAAAACGTCAACATTCTAACTTAGTTTTAGTGTCTACTGAATCGCAATTGCTCAAACAATAGGCTGCATTAAATCTCGCTTAGCTAATTTTCTAAGCTTTGTGGAAAAGGAAGTGGACACCAGTGTGGCGTTTGACAATGTGCATCACAGTTCACAACATTAGTTCAGCTATACAGTTGAGGGATGGGGCTGGGGAAATTTCACCTCTCTCCAATTAATGAATGTTGAATGTCAACACTTATAAGCCACTGACAGGGCAGTTTCTCAAAATGTATTTTTCAATATTTTCAATAAACCACTAACTCAAGCTGAACTGGAAGAGGTGGCTGACTGGAAGAGGTGGCTGCAGCTATGGTCCATGTTGTGTCTACAACCGTCTCCAACATCCCAGCCACCCAAGTCATAGACTGTTGTCTCTGCTACCATACAGCACGTGGTACCGGAGCGCCAAGTCCTGGACCAAAAGGCTCCTGAACAGCTTCTACCCCCAAGCCATAAGACTGCTAAATAGTTAACCAACTAGCTAGCCGGACTATCTGCATTGACCCTTTTACTATTTCTGACTCTATACACACACACAATGGACTCTACATACACACACAGACACACTCACATAACACGTACACACATTCGCCACACACACACTCATCACATATGCTGTTGCTACTGTCTCTTATCTATTCTGTTGCCTAGTCACTTTACCCCTATCTAAATTGTATTTCGTACCTATCCAAATTGTATTTCGTACCTATCCAAATTGTATTTCGTACCTATCCAAATTGTAGTTCGTACCTATCCATATTGTATTTCGTGCCTATCCATATGTAACATAATATTTAGTGAAGTATGTTTAGACTAGATATTGGTGGAGCTAGATGTTTGCTCTGGTTAACCACTGACTTGAACTATAGACTGAAAGGACCATGAGACAGATTTCCAGTTGAATAGTGTTTATCAGTCATACATTGCGTTACGTCAGTTGGGAGGGGTTACAAAGGTACAGCAGTTGGCAATTATCACAAAAATACAAAATAATGGAGAATAACAAGATCATAGTTATTAGACTCATGGCAAACATAGGAGTTAACAGTTGCAGTGTTATCCTGCGCTAACAAAGGGAAAATAACCCTTGCATTGAAAAGATAGAGCCGATGTCTGCTCCCATGCGGAAATCTAATAATAATAAAATCACCAATAAAATATGTCTGTTTAAGCTAGATATATGTTTTTTTTTGCATGGACTAAGTCTCAATCCACCGCATCCGCCTATGGCGGCCTTCCACATCTGTGGAGGAAGGTGGCAGAGCTACGCAGGTGTTAGTCAGACCAGGAGACATTACGAAATTCGGTCTTCTCCAGAAAACATCTGTAGCATCCGAACGGTTTGGGCTACAAACTAGTATGACCCCTCTATGGAAAGATGAGACTCACAAACACGAGAGATATAGACCTACGATATAGATAGGACAGACACTTCAAAACAAACTTCCTTTGGATTTTTTTTGGGGGGGACTATCTGTTTTTCCATGCATGAATCTGTTATTCAATGTGCTTCTATGGGATAATAGTAGTACATTTCATCAAATAATGTTTATATATATTTTTTTATACCTACAGGGTCCTAAAATTCTAAATCTAGTGGCTAAATGATCCTTGTTATGCACATCATAAAACAAATCAATATGTTAGCTTACTAGAAACCCAGCCCTGGGCCCTTAAACTCTAGGGGGTTAAACCGAACATGTAAGGTCCTTGGACTAAGGACTAAGGTTAGGTTCCAGTCCATTATTGGGCTACAGGTAGCCTATCCAAAACGCAGAGAAATGATATAGTCACAAAGAGCAGTAGTAAGCCTACACGGAGATAAAGTAATTCGGTTTTACCTGAGCCATGCGGGGATTCCTTGAAGAGACGGAATGTGGTGTTTGGTGTAACAATTCCGTAATTTATAGTGGACTTTCGCCCGCAGCAAACTGTGATAACCTGACTGACAAGAGGTGTGTAGACCGGCCGCGACCGGGAGACTCATGGGCGGCGCACAATTGGCCCAGCGTCGTCCAGGGTAGGGGAGGGAATGGCCGGCAGGGATGTAGCTCAGTTGATAGAGCATGGCGTTTGCAATGCCAGGGTTGTGGGCTCGATTCCAACGGGGGGCCAGTATAAAAAAAATATGTATTCACTAACTGTAAGTCGCTCTGGATAAGAGCGTCTGCTAAATTACTAAAATGTAAATGTAAATGTAGACGCTCCGTCACAAGTGACCACGCATCTTCGTGAATATTCATAAATACTTTAGCCTATGCCAAGTTAGGAAATAAACGATCAATATGCCAAAACTTTAGTTGTACACAATCATAAATAAGCAAATTAATTCTATAAGGTTCCCTAAATGTGAACATGTAGTAGTTGAATGTTTTCTGGATTTTTTTATTTTGTCTATTACAGTTTCATGGAAGTTGACAACGGTATTATGACGAGATCAATGGGTAAATTGTATCAATAATCATTCTGAAAAATTTGTGTAAATTAATAATAACAGCTGTGTGTCCTTGACTCCTTCCTAAATTTAGCTGTACTTTGCACTTACTGTAGGTTCATCGCTTCACATCGCAGGTGGAACTCTACTGACACCTGCTGGATGAAGATAGAAATCATTAGTATTCAGTGGGTCAAACACCCTATTGGGACAGTTATGAATGAAGATAGGCCTAATCTGAATAAAATGGCAGTCAGAACACAATGAGTTTGCTGGCACCACAGAGATCCTATTAGGCTAAATAGTTCTATATCAAATCAAATTAAATTGTATTTGTCACATGCGCCGAATACAACCTACCTTACAGTGAAATGCTTATTTACAAGCCCTTAAACAACAATGCAGTTTTAAGAAAGTGTTAAGTAAAAAAATAGATAAGTAAGAAATAAAATAATAAAAATAGAAAATAACAAATAATTAAAGAGCAGCAGTAAAATAACAGTAGCGAGGCTATATACAGGGGGTACCGGTACAGAGTCAATGTGCGGGGGCACAGGGCGGCAGGTAGCTTAGTGGTTAAGAGCATTGTGCCGACTAGGTGAAAAATCTGTCTGTGCCCTTGAGCAAGGCACTTAACCCTAATTGCTCCTGTAAGTCGCTCTGGATAAGAGTGTCTGCTAAATGACTAAAATGTCAAAAAAATGTTAGTTGATGTAATTGAGGTAATATGTACATGTAGGTAGAGGTAAAGTGACTATGCATAGATGGGGGGGGGGGATGCAAGTAGTCCGGGTAGCCATTTGATTAGCTGTTCAGGAGTCTTATGGCTTGGGGGTAGAAGCTTTTTGGACAGACTTAGCGCTCTGGTACCGCTTGCCGTGCGGTAGCAGAGAGAACAGTCTATGACTAGGGTGGCTGGAGTCTTTGGCAATTTTTAGGGCCTTCCTCTGACACCGCCTGGTATAGAGGTCCTGGATGGGAGGAAGCTTGGCCCCAGCGATGTACTGGGCCGTACGCACTACCCTCTGTAGTGCCTCGTGGTCGGAGGCCGAGCAGTTGCCATACCAGGCGGTGATGCAACCAGTCAGGATGCTCTCGGTGCAGCTGTAGAACCTTTTGAGGATCTGAGGACCCATGCTAAATCTTTTCAGTCTCCTGAGGGGGAATAGGCTTTGTCGTGCCCTCTTCAAGACTGTCTTGTTGTGTTAGGACCATGATAGTTTGTTGGTGATATGGACACCAAGGAACTTGAAGCTCTCAACCTGCTCCACTACAGCCCCGTCGATGAGAATGAGTGCGTGCTCGGTCCTCCTTTTCCTGTAGTCCACAATCATCTCCTTTGTCTTGATCACGTTGAGGGAGAGGTTGTTATGTAATGCTGTGGCTGGTACCAAAAGAGAGACCAGAGTTGTGTGGCCTTTTATAAAGATGTACTTTTTATTACATTAAACAGCTGCACAGACAAAGACTCAAATCCTTTATTTCCAGTGTTGTTTTACCCTTCTGATCCGGGGGGAGAACTCAAAGTTGGAGGCGTCGCTAGCCAAAGCCTGAAGGCTGTGTCCCGGGGCTAAGCTGTGCCCTATAGAGTAGGCTACCGAAGCACCTACACACACCAGAATCATTTCCTTCATGTATATCTCAGTAACATCATAGCGGCACACATCAGATTACATGTTTGTTAACCGTGTGGTCGAGCGCTATTCACATAATCCAATGCACTTTATTAAATGGTCATTTTGTAACTGTTGTTCGCAGTCAACATTTACGTTGATTAATTTATGGTAGCTTACCTTATCTTATAGACAATATTATTTGTCCTTTTGAATGTGTTGTTTTTTGATTGATTAACTGTTTTGGTTTGTCTCCGTAGGTGGGGCTAACGCAACATAAAGGATGCGTTCCCCTGCTCAGATGTTGCATGCATCAACCAATGGTTGCCTTCCATGTCATTGACTGTGCGGTCCTTGCTATAACATATGAGTTGTGTTCCTCTGCTCAGACGTTGCTGATGCATGCCAGATCTCCTGCATGGGTATTTTACATATCAGCAAACCACATCATATGTTATTATAATTTATTCACTTTTATTTAATCAGGGGAGCCCAATTGAGACCAGGCGTTGTAAGATCTGAGCAGCAACGTCTGAGCAGAGGAACACGGCTGGGGCAGAGCTCCTCCTGGGCAGACCATGGTGAACCTTTGACACAAGGTATTTAGCTTTTAGGGCCCAACTTGAAGTCTAGTCTCAAGTTTGTCATTTTGTTTCGTTTTCCATTTTGTCTTGCACTGTAATTTTCCTCACCGGATTCTGGAACTCCACAAACTTTTTGTAAAATAACCCAATGGTGACTCCATATCACTGCCTCCACTTTAATGCTTTTAAGCCTCCAACTGCTGGGCCAACCCTACAGGCAGTAACAAAGGTAGTAGAACTGAAAAACCAAAATACAATAAAGGAAATTCAAAGGAAATTCAAAGTCATACTGAAGAAGTGCCTGTGGGCTATAAAAAATGATGTGAGCTCTGTGCTTTGTGAGTTTGAGTGTGATATTCTGATGTATCGGAAGTAGTTTGCTGAGTTGGAGCCAAAGATAGAAGGTATACAGTGCCTTCGGAAAGTATTCAGAACCCTTGACTTATTCCACATTTTGTTACGTTACAGCCTTATTCTAAAATTGATTAAATAAATCAAAATCCTCAGTAATCTACAGAGAATACCCCATAAGGACAAAGCAAAAACAGTTTTTTAGAAAACTTTGCAAATGTATAAAAAAAAATTTAAAAAACGTATTTACAAAAAAACTGGTTGAGAAATTTTAAATAAATATGTATTTATATAAGTATTCAGACCCTTTGCTATGAAACTCGACATTGAGCTCAAGTGCATCCTGTTTCAATTGATCATCCTTGAGATGTTTCTACAACTTGATTGGAGTCCACCTGTGGTAAATTCAATTGATTGGACATGATTTGGAAATTCACACACCTGGCTATATAAGGTCCCACAGTTGACAGTGCATGTCAGAGCAAAAACCAAGCCATGAGGCCGAAAGAATTGTCCGTAGAGCTCAGAGACAGGATTGTGTCGAGGCACAGATCTGGGCAAGGGTACCAAACCATTTCTGCAGCATTGAAGGTCCCCAAGAACACAGTGGCCTCCATCATTCTTAAATGGAAGAAGTTTGGAACCACCAAGACTCTTGCTAGAGCTGGCCTCCCGGCCAAACGGAGCAATCGGGGGAGAAGGTTCTTGGTCAAGGAGGAGCCCAAGAACCCGATGGTCACTCTGACAGAGCTCTAGAGTTCCTCTGTGGAGATGGAAGAACTTTCCAGAAGGACAACCATCTCTGCATCACTCCACCAATCAGGCCTTTATGGTAGAATGGCCAGACGGAAGCCACTCCTCAGTAAAAGGCACATGACAGCCCGCTTGGAGTTTGCCAAAAGACACCTAAAGACTCTCAGACCATGAGAAACAAGATTATCTGGTCTGATGAAACCAAGATTGAACTCTTTGGCTTGAATGCCAAGCGTCACGTCTGGAGGAAACCTGGCACCATCCCTACGGTGATGCATGGTGGTGGCAGCATCATGCTCTGGGGATGTTTTTCAGCAGCAGGGACTGGGCGACTAGTCAGGATCGAGGGAAAGATGAACGGAGCAAAGTACAGAGAGATCCTTGATGAAAACCTGTCCAGAGCACTCAGGACCTCAGACTGGGGCAAAGGTTTACGTTTCAACAGGACAATGACCTGTTGAAACGGGGGTTGTTGCTAAAATGTCTAAATAACTGTTTTTGCTTTGTCATTATGTGGTATTGTGTGTAGATTGATGAGGGGAAAAAACTATTGAATCCATTTTAGAATAAGGCTGTAATTTAACAAAATGTGGAAAAAGTCAAGGGGTCTGATTACTTTCCAAATGCACTGTAGCTCAGTATTTAACATGACGTTGTGGAATGAGTTTACCCAATGTCACGATCGTCGAACACAGAGGAGGACCAAGGCGCAGCGTTGCAGGCAAACATACTCTTTATTTAGTGACACGATCAAAACGATAACGTGACAGTTCACGGTCTACCACTAACAGACTAGAAACAAGAACCCACAAACACAAAGGGAAAGACAGACAGTTTAAATATGGCTTCAAATCAGAGACAACCAGCACCAGCTGACACTCGTTGCCTCTGATTGGGAGTCACTCAGGCCAACATAGAAATACAAACTAGAACTCCCAACATAGCAATAGAATACATAGAATTACACACCCTGGCTCAACATAACAGTGTCCCCAGAGCCAGGGCGTGACACCCAAGACTTGCAGCCTTGTGTTACTGCAACTTCCTGAGCTAATTTTGACACTATGAAGATATTATCTGTGGTTTTGAGTTGCCTGTGGTTTTGAGTTGGCCCCTGAAGGACCCTGAACCCTGACCTGGCTTAAAGTGAGAGTCTGTGGAGGTCTAGTTCCCATCACTCCATCTATGCAGCACACCTGAATTCTATCAATTTCTTTGACATAAATGTATGATATAGTTTATTTTATACAGAATTAATTCAGAAATATTGAATTTAGAAAAGAAAAGGTGCAACGCTCGCTCACCATAAAAAGTATTTGTTTTATTAAGCAAGTTTAAAAGACTGACGTTTCAGCCTTTAATGGCCTTCTTTAGAAATATTGAATTTGGCCATTGAAAATGTGGTGCATGATGCTCCTGCATCCAGTCTTTGTATCATTAGTGGCCTGTTTTCCATCAGAGGGTAACAGTATAGTAGTGACTCTTGGTGCATAAAAGGCCTTAGAGAAAGCTGAAATACATGTACATTGTAGTGACTATGACTTTTGGGTTAAACTAGCCAATTTAACACAATAGTTGCTATCTGCCACTGTGGGGGGAATGTACACAGAAACAGGAAGAGAGTTAAAGAAAGTGAGATCTGTGAACATAAGGAAGTAGAGTATTTCTTGCTGTTGACTTTGTCCTTGACACACACATCAGTACATGGCTCCCAATCTCGCCCGCCTCATCCTCCTCTTCCTCATCTTCCCCAGACTCTCAGCAGGTATGTGTAACCTCCTACATAAAACAATATTACAGTTTACTATAGAATACTATAGTAAGCTGTAGTATACTGTAGAATTCTATACTCCACAATGTAGTGTACCTCGATTGTGTAGTGCTTACAATATAATTTTGTAGTATACTGGATAATTATATTCCACACACTGTAGTATTCCTCAATCATGTAGTACTTACTTTAGAATTTTTAGATGGATTGGACTGCTAGCTAGCTTTATTGCTAGCTGCTAGCTTTGTCGATGCTCTTTTGATTTGAACGTGCTGTCCTTGGGGAGCTGATGCCGGGGATTTCCACTGAGGTTCCCCCTCGATCATGTAGCGCTTACTATAGAATGTTGCAATATACTGTAGAATACTATACTCCACACTGTAGTATCCCTTGATTGAACATTTTATCTGACTACTTAGAAAAACAATACAACCACAAATGTGGATACAATGCATTTAGAAATTTGTCGAGAATAACACAAAAAACCTTTGACATTTATTTTGATTGTGATCCTAGTTCAAACATCAAATATATTACACATTTACAGCTTACCCACATTAATAAATACTAAAGTATACTATGGTCTAAATACTGTAGTATTACTATAGTTATATACTATAGTATTGCGGACTAGTGTTTTTGCAGACATGACTGTAGTGTACAATAGTATTCACTGTTGTGTTTTTGCAGACTTTACTGTCGTATTCACTGCAGTGTTTTTGCGGACATGACTGGTATACTATAGTATTCACTGCAGTGTTTTTGCGGACATGACTGGTATACTATAGTATTCAATGTAGTGTTTTTGCAGACATGACTGTAGTATTCACTGTAGTGTTTTTGCGGACATGGCTGTAGTATCGTATAGTATTATTCACTAAGGGTTTGGGAGTAACGAATTACAATTTTTTTTCTTTTCTGTAATCCGTTAGGTTACCAGCTAAAATATTGTAATCAGATTACAGATACTTTTGGAAAACTACAAAGAGATGATTACTTCAAGGATTACTTTTAAATTCAGAAAATATGTTTGTGAATTTTTTGTTGTTGATACCTTTCTGTTTTCTCAATGACATTCAAGTCAGCATTGAAAAAAGGCCAAGTTTAAAGTAGACTAACTACTTTGCAGACATGAAACAAACAGACAATCATAATATCAGTCAGAAATATCAAATTCCCAGTTTATGCTACAAAACCAACTTCATAAGAGGTTTTAAAAATTGATTCTATTTGACTCAAAATTCCATGACGTACAGTAAGACATTGTTGGCAGAATAGATGGATGCAGTTCAATGCATGATATAATTCACCAATACATTTATTGGTAGTCCAAAAAAATATTGCCATCAGGTTGTAAATCACAGCTGACCTAACATGGTTTGCTGCCTCCACCCATTCAGGATGCAGTCTTTCAGTTTCAATGACTCAATATTTTGAACAAAAACGGAGGACTGTAACTAAGGCTGGGAATGTCAATACAATCAAAGTCAGTCGTAACATGGCTAATAGGCTAGCGTATCTATTTATGTAGATATGTATTTAGCAATCTAAAAACACGGAGCCTAACGTTAGCTAGCTAGCTGCTGGGATGATTTCATGTCATTGGAGGCGTGGGTGAGTGACAGACTTTTTCCCTTCATTGCTTTTCAGTGGCTACAGCTACACATACTGGTGTCATTTGGTTAGCTAGCAAGAAATGTGAATCCGCTTTGCTAGCTAGCTATGCTGAACATGAACGACTGTTATCCACAGTTAGCATATCTCTTAGTTGTCAATCAAATCTATTTGGCATCGATCAAATAGGCGGGCAGGCAGGCAGGCAGGCAAGTTCCAATTTTGTCAAAACGTGGGTTGGGACAAGCATGCATTGGCAGGCAAGCTGCAGAATGGACTAGCAGGCTACTATTCCCCATTGTTTATCAGTGCGTTTTTGACGGCCAACTAGCTGAATAGGTTTGAGGGTTTATCTCTCCTTAGATTTTTTCTCATCTCGCTCTGGCCAGATTTAGTTGTTGATGTGTATAGGCAACTGAGCGCGAGAGACCCTACCTTTTCACAGTTGTTTGATCAATAGGACTGTGAAGTTCCCAAATGTAAGAGGACTCCCGTGGTATTTACATATTTCCAGAAATCCATTCAGGTGTATTTTGTGGCTTTTGGCCAATGCATTCTAATGATCTAAAGTCACACTGTTGCTACTGCCTGTAAATACACAGTTCAAACTGAATGATGGCAGGCCCATGTGAAAAATGGCTTATTTGCATATAGGCCTGCTGTAGATCTGAATAACTATGGCGCACCGGTCTGTGTAGACTCGGTCCTAGATGAGCATGTGTTTTTAATAGGTTTTATTTACTGCAGTGTCTATTAATTGTCCAAACGCAAGACCGCTTTCCCACTCTTTATTGCTATTGAATTTTCACAAATGCTTTAGTATACCTCATTCCCAAACATTCTATGAATTTATGAAAATGACAATATGACCATAATATTTAAGTGCTCTATAATTTTTTGGAAAGGTGTCATATTCTTCCTGGGGTGTATACTGTATGTAGCAGGAGCAGTTTTCACTTGCATGTATTTGTATGAAGTTCGTCAAAATATTAGATTCTCATTCTAAAGGGAATAAATTCCAAGATGTTGTCTCTATTCAAGCTCTTATGCATTGTTCTTCCGCCCTCTCCTGGCATAAAATGGTATTGGTCTGGTGTCAAGTTCACCGTTGCCGCCATATTTGAGTTCCCTTTCCATTATGGCGAAGAAGGTATGTAGAAAGTTGAGCTCTGCTCTTTTTTGTGATATACCATGTCATAATCCTCATACAAGTCTAGTCTAGCTGAATACAGTGCCTTATGAATGTTCTGTATATGGATCAAGCTGTGTGGAGATCAGACTATCTCAACTATTTAATATCTCAGTATCTTGATGTATCGTGATGCTAGCTAACTACTTGGCACTAAATGAACGTTCTGAATGTTTACTTTGCTAGCTAATGAGTCGTGTAATGGCTAACGTTACCACGAGCGGTAAGACAAAGTTGTGACTACAAAAGGCTGTGAAGTATTTGTAGTTAATCATATCAGTAATTAGTCCATCATATCAGAGCTGTAGCTCCGCCCACCGGTGAAGTGGAGCAGAGCATGCTGGGCGATCTCCAGCTCAGAGAAGATCAGCTGGAGAGAAGTCAAGTGAGAGAAAGTTCCAGCCATCCTTGTGTTTTCCCACCAGGTAGCTTTCATTGTGTTAGCCAAGACCAGTGTACGTCCTTGTTGAAATTTGCCAGACAACTAAGTGCCTTAGCCCATCCATACTACATACACTGTGCGGTGCTGTTCCGTGCCTGTCCGTCTTCAGCGTTATTAAACCACCTCAACTGGAATCCTACCTGTCTGGCATCTGTTCCCTTACCAGCACAGATGCCAGACAGGTACCTTAAAGGTAGTCCCGGTAGTCTCGCAATGTTACGCCTCTGGGTTTAGAATCTCTGTGACAAGAGTTTCTGTCAGACAAAGTCAGGTAGGTCCCTCCCCGTTTCATTCCATTGGCTTTTTTTGCAACATTTTGCAACATAATCTGCACAATGAATACGCCCCAGTGGACAGCTAGTGAAATATGCACTCTTGCAACAGCTGCATAGTGTATGGAATAAAAGTTTCTACCTTCTACCTTCTACTCCTGAGTGGCGCAGTGGTCTAAGGCACTGCATCGCAGTGCTAACTGTGCCACTAGAGGGGGGCCAGTATAAAAAAATATGTATTCACTAACTGTAAGTTGCTCTGGATAAGAGCGTCTGCTAAATGACTAAAATGTAAAATGTAAACCCCCCCATGGTATTGTGCTTCAAAAGTGGGGCTTTTATTGCTCAATTTAATTAGTGCTGAAAAAAAAAATGGCATGCTCAAACTCACGCACTTTTGATAGACTTATCGAGATATCAAAGTGTCACCAACAAAAACGTAAACAATAGACCCATAGCAAATGCAGCATATGGAATACATTTTTCACATGCAAATATCACTTTTTGGTAGTGCTCAAAGCATGCCATTCCGAGAGCAGCTTTTATTTTTCAACTTGAAGCAATGAGCCCACTCAGTCCTCCATGACAACAACATCAGAAACAACAGTGTAGGCTAATAGTCCTTAGTTTTTAGGTTATGCTCAGGAAAAACAATTTGACTAATTTATATTTCCAAGACCTATTGTTTAAGATCAAGGAGTATTAAATTAATTGGAATGACAAAATATCTGACAGACTGTTTTGTAAATGCAAATATATAGCCTTAATCATATTATTATCTGTAGTAGAAAGCAATGGGTTAGAAGAAGCCTATATAACCAACCCATAAAGTAAAATGCAACATACATTTATGGCAAGCTATGCAATAGATGTTGTTCAATTGATATTTGTGTCTTCTTCTAATTAAGCAGGTTGACGTTTATTGTGATGAGTCTTGTCCTTGAGGCAGAACTGAGCGATTTCCGCTAGATGGGCCAGCTTCAAAGTCAAAATTGTCTGTAGCTTATTGTAAAAATGTATAAAAACAAAAACTAGCTTTTTGGTCTGAATTTAAGGTTAGGCATTAGGGTTAGCAGTGTGGTTAAGGTTAGAGTTAGGTATAAAAGCAGATGTTATGACTTTGTGGCTGTGCCAGCTACTAACCTGCACCTCTTAAGAGGAATGTAATCTAGATTACAGTACTGATTACACATTTGGATAGGTAACTAGTAACTGTAACAGATTACATTTAGAAAGTAACCTACCCAACCCTGTATTCACTGTAGTGTTTTTGCGGACTTTACTGTAGTATTCACTTTAGTGTTTTTGCAGACATAAATGTAGTATTCTATAGTGTTTACTGTAGTGTTATGTAAGCTTCATAATGTAATGTAACGAAGACGCTGTGAGTCGAGAAGCAGGTGCAGGTGAAACGTTTAATAAAATATGGAACGAGACAACATAACAGTAGTGTCTACGCATAACCACAGGAATAATACTGACTGGGGAAAGAACCTAAGGGAGTGCCAGATATAGGGGAGGTAACAAGTGAGGTAATGGAGTCCAGGTGTGCCTCATGATGACGTGCAGGTGCGTGTAATTATTGATGCCAGGTGTGCGTAATGATGGATCCCAGAACCGGGGGTTAGTATACTGGCGACGTCGAATGCCGAAGGGGTGGAGCGGGAGGAGACGTGACAGTACCACTCCCCCCACCGAAGCGCGGCTCCACCCGCAGGTCAACGCCGACCAGAGGGGCAGCCCCGAGGACGAGGAGCGGGCCGGTCCGGGCGGCAAAGGTGGAAATCACGGATGATGTTGGGATCCAGAATGTCCTCCACCGGAACCCAACACCGCTCCTCTGGGCCATACCCCTCCCAGTCCACCAGGTACTGGAGCCGACCCCCACGACGTCGGGAGTCCAGTAGAGATCTGACAGCATAAGCAGGACCCCCCTCGATGTCGAGGGGGGGGGGGGGGGGGGGGGGGGGGCGAAGGAGTGTCGTGGGGGACAGCATAAGCTAGGGGACCAGGAACCACCGGCCTGAGAAGGGAGACATGAAAAGACGGTGAGATACGGTAGTCACTGGGAAGCTGTAACCTATATGTCACCTCGTTGACCCTCCAGAGAACCTTGAATGGCCCCAGAAACCGGGGACTCAGCTTCTTGCAGGGTGGAGTGGGAGGTTCCTGGTAGAGAGCCAGACACAATCCCCAGGGTGGTACACAGGGGTCGCACTGCGGTGGCGGTCTGCCTGCTCCTTTTGACGGTGGACGGCGAGCTGGAGTCTCATGTGGTCATCACTCCACACTTCTTCTGTGCGGCTGAACCACTCAACCGCAGGAGTTTCGGTCTGGCCCGGGTTCCACGGAGCCAGGGCCGGCTGAAAACCCAGAACACACTGGAAGTAGGTCAACCCAGTGGAGGAGTGACATAGCGAGTTCTGGGCGTACTCTGCCCATGGAAGGAGTCGAGCCCACTCTCCCTGCCGGTCCTGACAGTGACTCCTCAGGAACCTCCCCAGCTCCTGGTTCATCCTCGCTACTTGCCCGTTGGACTGAGGCCTATACCCGGAAATGAGGCTGACTGTCATAAAGGCTCTCCATACCCATGATGTGAATTGGGGGCCAATGTCGGAGACAATGTCCTCTGGAAGGCCATAATGCCGGAAGACCTGCTGGAATAGTGCCTCAGCGACCTGGAGAGCGGTAGGGAGGCCAGAAAGAGGGATTAAATGACAGGATTTAGAAAATCTATCCACAACCACCAAAATGGTGGTGAAACCCTCAGAGGAGGGGAGACCAGTAACTAAGTCAGTGGATAGATGGGACCAGGGACGCTGAGGCACGGGAAGGAGTTTCCCTGCTGGAGCGTTCTGGGGGGATTTGGTTTGGGCACATACGGAACAGGAGTTGACGTAGCGAATGATGCCCTGCGCCAAGGTGGGCCACCAGTACTTCTCAGAGATTGGGTAGTGCGAGAAATACCTGGATGTCCAGCGACGACAGCTGTGTGTGCCAAGGTCAGCAGCCAATCCCTTATACCCGTGGGAACGTAGATGCGCTCGGGAGGGCAGTTAGTGGTCGCGGCTCCCTCTCCAGAGCCTGGCAACATCTACATCCCAGACCACAGGAGCTACGACTCGGGAGGATGCACTTAGGACCCTCTCCCGAATCGTAGAGACGGGTCAGGGCATTGGCCTTGGTGTTCTTTGAACCTGGGCGATAGGTCAGCGTGAAGTCGAACCTTGTGAAGAAAAGGGCCCACCTTGCTTAGCTAGGATTCAGCCTCCTCGCTGTCCGTATGTACTCCAGGTTCCAATGGTTGGTGAGGATGACGAATGGTACCTTGGTGCCCTCCAGCCAGTGTCTCCACTCCTCTAATGCCAACTTCAACACCAGGAGCTCTCGATCACCGACGTCCTAATTCCTCTCTGCAGGGGTCAGTTTCTAAGAGATATATGCACACGGATACAATTTCTGTGGATTACCCTGTCGTTGAGACAGAACTGCCCCCACGCCCACCTCTGAAGCGTCCACCTCCACCACAAAGGATATCGTTGGATCTGAGTGTTTGAGCAATGGGGCGGAGGTGAAACATCCCTTGAGTAGAGAGGTGAGAGGGGCGGCGACGAAGTTGAAGTTCCTGATGAAACTGCGGTAGAAGTTGGCAAACCCCAAAAACCATTGTAACCCCTTTATGGTGGTCGGGACTGGCCATAACCTGACTGCATCTACCTTCTTGTCGTCCATCCTCACTCCCTGCGGGCTGATTTGGTAGTCTAAGAAGGAGACAGCCTTCTGATGAAATTGGCACTTCTAAGCCTTGACGAACAGGTGGTTAGCCAGGAGGCAATGTGTGACCTATTTTCCAGCAGAAGGTAACAGGATAATCTTGACTATTGCTCCCAAAGAGTCAAAAATGTGAGTTTCTTGTTTGTTTTTAAATTATATTTCCACACAATGAGGTTGAAATAATACTGTGAAATTGTAACACATTTGGATAATGCCCTTTTAGTGTAAGAGCTTTTTGAAGAAATAAACGCCAGGATTTTCAGATGTTCAAGTGAGATGGAGTTTTTGACCCACAGAATGACATCACAATCTGAAATGATTATTCTGATTCTGTTTTATTTGCATATGTATCCTCCTACTTTGAAGGGGTAAGCTGGGTAGGCTCTGGTCTATACAATCCTCTCCGCCAATCAGGGCTCTGTATTTAAATATATTTAAATTTGTATCAACACGCACACATGATCACACAGAGCATTTCAATGTCAAAAGGAGGCTCAGGAAAATAAATCATGAAAAATGTATTTTTTAATTGTTTTCATGAAAAGAACACAGACAGTGATTTAAAAATAAAATGAAACTGCATGGGGGCTTGAACAATGTTGTAGTGACTATGATTTTGGGGTTAAACTAGTCCATATGATGCAATAGTTGCTATCTGCCACTGAGGGGGGCATGTACACACAAACAGAAACAGGAAGAGTTAAAGTGAGGTCTGTGAACATTGGGAAGTAGAGTCATTCTCGACTGGTGACTTTGTCCTTGACTGATCTACACATTAGTACACAGATACTGTGTCACACACACAGACTCAAACCTTCACGACTCCCCACCTCTTTGACCTCTTTCATGGGGCCCATGCCCACCTCTTTCACCTCTATGATGGGGCCCATGCCCACCTCTTTGACCTCTTTGATGGGTCTAATGCCCACCTCTTTGACCTCTTTGATGGGGCCCATGCCCACCTCTTTGACCTCTTTGATGGGGCCCATGCCCACCTCTCTGACGGCCCCTTGTCCACCAGCTCTTTGATTTCTCCCTCCCCCTTGCTGTCTATCCTGCTCCTTGTTAAAGAAATTGCAAGTGTTCACACACACCCTTTTATATGGTGACCAATAGTGGTTGCACTATGTTTTACATTTTAGCAGACGCTCTTATCCACAGTTAGTGATTGCATACATTTTCATACTGGCCCCCCGTGGGAAACGAACCCACAACCCTGGCGTTGCATGCGCCATGCTCTACCAACTGAGCTACAGGGGACTATGTGAAATCAATTAGTAATAATGAATATTCATTATGTATGGTTATCATGTATCATACATGTCATTTAGATGTTTATACTATACAAACACACATTGTATTTATGTAGTTCTCTAAATACATATATAGTAGACAAACCAGTCAAAAATCAATAGGTTTACCAACGGTTAAGTGACTAACCATTAAGCGCCGTTGGATTGCATGATGGTCAAATATATTTAAACAAATGTGAAGAGAATCATATGAAAAGTATTGTGATTATTACATTGTTAAAGGCAATTACTTCATATGAAAGGTATTTCTAGATGAAACACTGATCATGTTTGGTAAAAAGGTTTGTGTGATTTTGTGTTTTGTACTTAGTCAATTGAAATTGTGCTTAAAGTTTTGAAAAAAACAGCCTTTTTGATGATCTGTTTTGAGTTTTGTACTAAGAGTTGTGAAATGTTACCACATACATGTGAAAATAGTATGAAAGCGCTCAAAAAAAAAATCATGAATATTTTTAAAGACATTATATTATTCTCAAGATCATTTGTGATTTTGAGAGTGACATTCTGATGTATCTGAAGTAGTTTGCTGTATTGGAGCCAACAACAGAATGAATAGCTCAGTATTTAACATGACATTATGGAATGAGTTTAGCTTAAACTTGCAGCATTCTGAGCTAACTTTCACACTTATGCTTAGAGGACATCTGTGGTTGTGAGCTGTACATTTCCTGTATAGAAAAGGGAGAGAGACAGAGAGCGTTCTTGTTGAACGTAAAATAATATCAGACTGGGTTGTGGTCCGGAGTACCCTGAACCATGAACCTGGTTTAAAATGAGAGTCTGTGGAGGTCTTGGTCTAGTACCCATCACTACATCGCTGTAGCACATGACCCCTCAAATCTATCAATGTCTAGCACATAGAGTACATTTATCATATCGTTTCTTATATACTGAAATATTGAATTTGCCAATGTGGTGTATGTCGCCCAATTATTGAATATTTGTAATCATTAGTAGCCTATGTTTCAGTAGAGTGTAACAGGATAGTAGTGACTCTTGGTTCCAAAACCCTTAGAGAAAGCTGAAATATATTTTAGTGACTATGATTTTGGGGTTAAACTAGTCCATATGATGCAATAGTTGCTATCTGCCACTGAGGGGGCCATGTACACACAAACAGAAGCAGGAAGAGAGTTACAGACAGTGAAGTCTATTAACATTAGGAAGTAGAGTCATTCTGGCTGGTACCTTGGTACTTGACAAACATTTGTGCTCAGGTACCATATAATATACCAGGCAGACTGAAACCATAAACATGGCTCTTCATCTCTCCCTCCTCCTCCTCCTCCTCCTCTTCCTCATCCTCACCCTCATCCTCTTTGTACTCTCAGCAGGTAAGGGTACTATTTCTACGAATTAAGGGCGAAGTCCCCTGGGTCTATTCACCTAAAACACTTTATAATCAATCTCAATCATGAACGAGCTGTGTGTTGGAGCAATGTGATTCATTTTGTATTTTTCCTTTGTACAGATTCTGTTAAATGTTAATTCTAATTTAAATGTGTTTTGTGTTGATGTGTCCACAGTGAGGTATGTGTCTGTGCAGACAGGAGGCTCCATCACCATCCCATGTCACTATGATCTGAATCACATCAACCATGTGAAATACTGGTGTAAAGGATTAGGTTGGGAACTGTGTTCTTATGTGGTACGCACTGACCATCCTAAGAGCAGTAGTAATGCCTTAATCTCTGATGACATCAACAACAGAATCTTCACTATGACCATGACTAACCTGAAGTCACAGGACTCTGAGAATTACAGGTGTGTTGTGGAGATCAATGGAGGAACAGATATCAGGATACAATGGTTCTACCTATCTGTCACTCCAGGTAAGATCCCTTCACTGCTTGTATCTAGTAAAGTAGAATGAATAGTGCTCAGCAATGTCCTATGGATTGTCCTGTAAACCTGCAATGTCAAATACAAAATAATGACCCAATTATAAATATCGTTTTACAACAAATGAAATGATAAATGTGTAACCAGTCTGAAATTCTTAGACAGAGCTATGCTGTATACGTAGGTGCAATAACTGACCATGTTTACAATTACATTGTTTACAAACCACTGAGTAAAACAAGATTATATTTGGGGTCATGATGGGGTAACAGTTGAACTAAACTCGTGAGGCAACTTAAATTATTCAAGAATCAATGGCTATATATAATTATTATGAATTCAAAAGACCAAAAATTGATGTACCAATCACTGACTGCAGCTTTAAGGAATTTGTAAGGAGCCTGTTGTAAAAACACCTTTTTCTTCTCTGAATTCTTGTTTTTTACCTCTGTTTTCAGGTACTCCAGAACTCTATGTGGACCAACAGGAGGTGACTGGAGTAGAAGGAGGGAGTGTCACTGTCCGATGTTACTATAGTAACTCTGGAGATATAAAGTGGTGCAGGATGGGTGGTGATTGTGTGTCGTATTCTGGGACTTTACATGGAACATCAGTGACATTAAAGGATATCAGTCTGGCCAACAACAGAAAAGTCTTAACAGTGACTATGGGTGGACTGAAGATGGAGAACACTGACTGGTATTGGTGTAGAGTGGGAGAACTAGAGTTGCCTGTTCACATCACTGTCAGTCAACAAACTGCAACACAGAGAACCACTACAATGACGTCAAGTGAGTAGATCAATCACATACTTTATGATCAAACATGATTCACTTTGTTTTATCCAGTGGCATCATCTGGAATTCATTGTAATATTAACTATGAATGTGATGTTGCTATACAACCTGACTATCTGGTATACCAGTAATTTCATTGATGCCATTGTTATTTTACCTCACAGCAACCCAAGCTCCAACCAATCAACAACCCTCTGCCTCTCCAACTGCTGAGCCTGTTCAGATTGACAACACAAGTCAAGGAGCTGAAGGGAACATGGAGGACGTCCACCAGAGGTTATTATCACTCATTCAGCTGTATTATCCCACATATTATGGCAATTGTTTCATAATATGAACACAAAGAAACATTACAATTCCATCATACACTACAACAGCTGAAGATAACCAAACACCCTCCCTAATGCATATAGAGACTGTTAGCACTTCCTCTTGGTAGAACATCTCTTTGGAGAAGTAGCATCAATTTTGGTGTTATTCTCACTCGTTTGCAAGGACAAGTTACACACACAAAAAACGTTATTTGTATAGTAATAATCTCAATAATAATCATATAATCTCTTCAATTGCATGGTCTTCTTCCACACATGTGAATATCTAAATAAGTGTTCCATTTATCACAAAAGTTCATACAACAAGTTATTACTTTTTCACAAATGATCAATTTATAATGATCTATTTTAATTGTGTTTTTGATTCAAGTTCTTCTATGTAATCCATCAGGTCATAGATGTGAAAGTCTACTGATTCCTTGGGGCATGTTGGTGGTGGTGACAGCTGGTATCCTAGTCACATGGAAGATGTGGACAAAGCATAGTAAGTAGTCATTTTATGTGAATATAAAAAAGGAGAATAGTTTAGAAAAATATGTATTGACATTGCGACCAACAGTATATTACTTGCCTGTGATTTATCTTGAATGACAGAAAGTATTTAGAGGAATTGTCTATAAGAAATCCATTCAGAGGTATTATTGTACTATAACAAACTCAGAAGTAATTGACATCTCCCTCTTTATTCCAGAGGACAATAAGGCCAAGGACCAGACAACTAACAACTCAGTGGTAGGATACACTTAATTTATTATATTCTATTATTTTCAACCATCTGCTTTTCTGTTCTTGATTTGGGATCATCTACCATTTGAGTCGAGCGTTACCTCTTCAGTTGATTATCGATGACTTTACAAAAAGGTCCCATATTCTAACTGAAACCAATGCTGTTTAAAAGACAGAGAACAGGAGAATTGTCAGTTCACTAAATATATCTCTGACTGCATCCTATCATGGAAACAAACTGTGGTTTAGTTGGTAAATAGACAAGTCCTGTATCTCTTTGCTATATATTTCTTTGCAGTCTGCTGACCCTGAGCAGACATTATATACAGCACAGTGAGCCACACCAGAGAAAGAGCACAGCAGGTACAACTGAATAAACCTGGTTTAGGTCTGTGGAGATCTGGACTAGTACCAATCACTCCATCTCTGCAATGGAGCTAAGGTTCTCTCTCTCTTTCCTCTGCTCCTCTATCTATGTAGTGGTGAGCTTGGGTTCTCACTCACTCTCTCTCTCTCTCTCTCTCCTCTCTCTCTCCTCTTCTCTCTCTCTGCTCTCTCTCTCTCTCTCTCTCTCGCTCCTCTCTCTCTTCTCCTCTTCCCGGTCTCTTCTCTCTCTTTCTCTGCTCCCTCTCATCCTCCATCTCTTCAGTGTGAGCTGGGTTTCTCGCGCTCTCTCTCTCTCTCTCTCTCTCTCTCTCTCTCTCTCTCCTCTCTCTCTCTCTCTCTCTCTCTCTCTCTCTCCTCTCTCTCTCTCTCTCTCTCTCTCTCTCTCTACCTCAATTCCTGCAGTGTAGAGCTGAGTATCTGAAGTTTTATACTCTGTCTTCCTATGCATGTAG
>NW_028163706.1:0-10000 GCF_964263955.1 Coregonus lavaretus
GAGAGAGAGAGAGAGAGACAGAGAGAGACAGAGAGAGAGAGACAGAGAGAGAGAGAGAGAGAGAGAGAGAGAGAGAGAGAGAGGGGGGGGGTATAGAGCACTGTATAACACATGATTGAGTAAATTCAGATACTAAAGGCCCTTGAAAACCATCCATGTGAATCTGTAACCCTGCATCCTCCTCTTAAGTGTACAGTGCTGCACCTCTGACTCCCCTTATCTATCCCCTGTACCCTCAACATTGTCCTGAAAGCACCATAGAGAATGGCTCAGTCCCAAAGGCACCCTATATAGTGCCCTATTTTTTTTACCAGAGCCCTATGGGAAATATTATGCCATTTGGGACACAGATAAATAAATCCCTTCTTAGAATACATAGGCCATCCAAACACAGCTTACAACCTCTTCTTCTACTCTAAATGGGAGAGGGAAACCTCTTCTTCTTGTCTAAATGGGAGAGGGAAACATCTTCCTCTTGTCTAAATGGGAGAGGGAAACATCTTCCTCTTCTCTAAATGGGAGAGGGAAACATCTTCCTCTTCTCTAAATGGGAGAGGGAAACATCTTCCTCTTGTCTAAATTGGAGAGGGAAACATCTTCCTCTTGTCTAAATGGGAGAGGGAAATATCTTCCTCTTGTCTAAATGGGAGAGGGAAATATCTTCCTCTTGTCTAAATGGGAAAGGGAAACATCTCTACTCTACCTCTACCTCTTCTCTCGCTACTGAATTTGATCAGGTTTAAAGGAATCAATAAATCAATGAAATGTTTGGCTCAATGAATTTGCCACTAGAAAATGACAAATGGCCTCAGAACCATTGACATAAACAAGTGTTAGGCTTCACAGCGCCCAGTGAATTATTCATGTTAGATTGATCTATAAATGAAGTGTTGTTTCTGGCCGAGCCGGCTGGCGTGATGGTAGCGAATGACAGAATAGAAGTAGCATTCTGCCAGTGTCACCACCTCCGCATGGCATATCAGACAAATACAACAATCAGTTCAGAACATCAATCATTGAATATACTACCAGTCTAAAGGTGTCCTTGACCAACAAGCTGGGAACACAGAGCAACTGGAGCACAGCGGAGCCCAGATCGTCAGATCATCTTCATTCTCTCCTCATCTCATCCACTTTCATCCGCACTGATCTCTGATCACTGCTACCACTGAGGAAGAACAGAATGAGGAATTGGCATGCCCAAACTCAAAAGTTTATAGTAACAAAAAGTATTTGGATGCCGGGTTCAAAAGGCATTTACTGAAAAAAGGACAAACCAGTGAGTGCAGGTTTTTCCTTCTTACCACTGAGAAAGCCCCTTCAGCCTTCAGTCAGTGTTCAGTGACATACAGATGTAGGATCTTCATTTGTTCACCCTGCTGCAGGAGAACTTTCCTGCAATGCAGGACATTTAAAACATGCAGTGTATTTGAGGTTTAAAAAGGCTTCTGAAGGTTTGTAATTTCCACTTTGAAATTTCAGACTTGATTTTCCCTTACAAAAAATGTATCAACCCCTTCAAAACAGTCCATTAATTATAATCCACATAATAATTCACATTTCCTGTTCCTGCAGGATAATTTTCCTGCTGTAGCAAATTGGCTCAAATTAAGATCCTACATATGTAGACCAGTGCAGATGAACCGATGGAGAGAATGTAGATTATCTGCACACACACACACACACACACACACACACACACACACACACACACACACACACACACACACACACACACACACACACACACACATACACACATACAACCACACAAACACACACACATGAAACCTGCAGTGTTTTACAGTAGAGAGGATGGACAATGATATCTATCTTTTTGCGGGGTCACAAGGGATGGATTTAATAATGAATTGGCTGTAATGGTGAGCAGAGAAACAGAGAGCGGGGAGAGACTCATTAGTCCTGTATGAGAAACTAAATCTAGCATCCACCATTAGAGTACTACCATCTATCTAACTAGTAACCACATCCACCATTAGAGTACTACCATTTATCTAACTAGTAACCACATCCATCATTAGAGTACTACCATCTATCTAACTAGTAACCACATCCACCATTAGAGTACTACCATCTATCTAACTAGTAACCACATCCACCATTAGAGTACTACCATCTATCTAACTAGTAACCACATCCACCATTAGAGTACTACCATCTAACTATCTAACTAGTAACCACATCCACCATTAGAGTACTACCATCTAACTATCTAACTAGTAACCACATCCACCATTAGAGTACTACCATCTAACTATCTAACTAGTAACCACATCCACATTAGAGTACTACCATTTATCTAACTAGTAACCACATCCACCATTAGAGTACTACCATCTATCTAACTAGTAACCACATCCACCATTAGAGTACTACCATCTATCTAACTAGTAACCACATCCACCATTTGAGTACTACCATCTAACTATCTAACTAGTAACCACATCCACCATTAGAGTACTACCATCTATCTAACTAGTAACCACATCCACCATTAGAGTACTACCATCTATCTAACTAGTAACCACATCCACCATTAGAGTACTACCATCTAACTATCTAACTAGTAACCACATCCACCATTAGAGTACTACCATCTATCTAACTAGTAACCACATCCACCATTAGAGTACTACCATCTATCTAACTAGTAACCACATCCACCATTAGAGTACTACCATCTATCTAACTAGTAACCACATCCACCATTAGAGTACTACCATCTATCTAACTAGTAACCACATCCACCATTAGAGTACTACCATCTAACTATCTAACTAGTAACCACATCCACCGTTAGAGTACTACCATCTAACTATCTAACTAGTAACCACATCCACCATTAGAGTACTACCATCTATCTAACTAGTAACCACATCCACCATTAGAGTACTACCATCTATCTAACTAGTAACCACATCCACCATTAGAGTACTACCATCTAACTATCTAACTAGTAACCACATCCACCATTAGAGTACTACCATCTAACTATCTAACTAGTAACCACATCCACCATTAGAGTACTACCATCTATCTAACTAGTAACCACATCCACCATTAGAGTACTACCATCTAACTATCTAACTAGTAACCATATCCACCATTAGAGTACTACCATCTATCTAACTAGTAACCACATCCACCATTAGAGTACTACCATCTATCTAACTAGTAACCACATCCACCATTAGAGTACTACCATTTACCTAACTAGTAACCACATCCACCATTAGAGTACTACCATCTATCTAACTAGTAACCACATCCACCATTAGAGTACTACCATCTAACTATCTAACTAGTAACCACATCCACCATTAGAGTACTACCATCTATCTAACTAGTAACCACATCCACCATTAGAGTACTACCATTTATCTAACTAGTAACCACATCCACCATTAGAGTACTACCATTTATCTAACTAGTAACCACATCCACATTAGAGTACTACCATCTATATAAATAGTAACCACATCCACCATTAGAGTACTACCATTTATCTAACTAGTAACCACATCCACCATTTGAGTACTACCATCTATCTAACTAGTAACCACATCCACCATTAGAGTACTACCATCTATCTAACTAGTAACCACATCCACCATTAGAGTACTACCATCTATCTAACTAGTAACCACATCCACCATTAGAGTACTACCATCTATCTAACTAGTAACCACATCCACCGTTAGAGTACTACCATCTATCTAACTAGTAACCACATCCACCATTAGAGTACTACCATCTAACTATCTAACTAGTAACCACATCCACCATTAGACTATCTGTAACAACTTCTATAGGATTTCATATGTATGCTCTTTGCATAGTATCCACAGCTGTACAATGCTCTGACATGTTGCCAGGTGCACTAAACAATCTGACAACTCTAGGATTTTATTTGCATATAGTCTGGCTATAATAACCTGTAAACCCTCACACTATGACAGGGGGTGTTGCTCTGTCATAGGATTTGATATGCTTGCTCTTTACACAGTGATCACGCACCAATAGATACTGACAATTTGACAGATTAGGGGCACTGAACCATAATAATAACACGCATGCTCTTTACATGACGTTAATTGTACGCACCACACCTGTACACACTGACAACAACTTAAACACTGACAACCGTGGCTACAGGGGGTTGCTTACGTCAATATAAAGTCGTATGTATGCTCTTTACGTGACGGTAATTACATGCGAATCATAGCGGTTGGCCTACCGTCTAGCTAGTTCCAACAGCCGTGACCACTGGCAACTTAAACTGCTATATGGTGTGACATGCCTGCTCTGCGGCATTATGCCCTGTCACACACCTGTACATACGGACGACTGGACAGTTCAGGGACACTGAAGTGTCATATGATGTGATGTCTTATGTCTTTATTTTGGAGAGGATGTGTGTATAGTTTAGCATCGCTAGTTTAGCATCGCTAGTTTAGTATCGCTAGTTTAGCATCGCTAGTTTAGTATCGCTAGTTTAGTATCGCTAGTTTAGCATCGCTGGTTTAGTATCGCTAGTTTAGTATTGCTAGTTTAGCATTGCTAGTTTAGCATTGCTAGTTTAGTATCGCTAGTTTAGTATCGCTAGTTTAGCATCGCTAGTTTAGCATCGCTAGTTTAGTATCGCTAGTTTAGCATCGCTAGTTTAGTATCGCTAGTTTAGTATCGCTGGTTTAGTATTGCTAGTTTAGTATTGCGAGTTTAGCATTGCTAGTTTAGTATCGCTAGTTTAGTATTGCTAGTTTAGTATTGCTAGTTTAGCATTGCTAGTTTAGCATTGCTAGCATCACTGCACTGTTGGGGCTAGAAACACAAGCGCTTCACTGCACCTGCGATAACATCTGCAAATCTGTATACGCGACCAATAAACATTGATTTGATTTGATGTGCTTGATGACAGTACAGACATGTTAATCACCTCCCACTAATCTCTATAATACCTCTCATTAAACCATCTGATCTCTATAATACCTCTCATTACACCATATGATCTCTATAATACCTCTCATTACACCATCTGATCTCTATAATACCTCTCATTAAACCATCTGATCTCTATAATACCTCTCATTAAACCATCTGATCTCTATAATACCTCTCATTAAACCATCTGATCTCTATAATACCTCTCATTAAACCATCTGATCTCTATAATACCTCTCATTAAACCATCTGATCTCTATAATACCTCTCATTAAACCATCTGGTCTGTCTAGTTCAACACCACCATCTGGTCTGTCTAGTTCAACACCACCATCTGGTCTGTCTAGTTCAACACCACCATCTGGTCTGTCTAGTTCAACACCACCATCTGGTCTGTCTAGTTCAACACCACCATCTGGTCTGTCTAGTTCAACACCACCATCTGGTCTGTCTAGTTCAACACCACCATCTGGTCTGTCTAGTTCAACACCACCATCTGGTCTGTCTAGTTCAACACCACCATCTGGTCTGTCTATCCTACTGTTTGAGGATAAATAACAGAGAAAACCTCAAGATGGCTTGACATTCCTGCATGTGTGTGTCTGTGTGTGTCTGTGTCTGTGTGTGTGTGTCTGTGTGTGTCTGTGTGTGTGTGCATCTGTGTGTGTGTGTTTTCGAAGCACAGTCGTTTGTTCTCCCCCTGTGCGCTCCTCTGTGCTCCCCTGCCAGATATAACCAAGCAGAATGGAGGATTGAGACTGACAGAGAACATCGTAGCCCATTCTGATAAAGCAGAGCGCTGCAGCACTAACGCTACCAGGGATGGTTCTGCTCTGAACTAAAAGCCCACACAGCCATTGGAAATGGAAAGGGATTAGTGGTGTGTGTGTGTGTGTGTGTGTGTGTGTGTGTGTAAATAATGTTACATTTTCTTGTGCCCGGGGGGTTCTCACTTCAAGAGAGTGTTATCTCTTGGGGATGTAGCTCAGTTGGTAGAGCATGGCGTTTGCAACGCCAGGGTTGTGGGTTCGATAAAATAATGTATGCGCTAACTGTAAGTCGCTCTGGATAAGAGCGTCTGCTAAATGACTAAAATGTAAATGTAAATGTTATCTTTGTAGTTAGCTCTAACTGTCCCAAAGTACACCCTATTCCCTATAGTGTACTACTTTAGACCACACACACACACACACACACACACACACACACACACAGCTAACTCTTTCATTTTACAGTTAAACTGGCTGGTGTGCAGAGGAAGGATGCACCTATACGTCTTTACATTCAGTACATCATGTAGACATTAACATGTACAGAGCCCCGCTGGCTGACAGGCATCCATATCAGCTACAGAGAACATGGATGGCTGTGTGTGAGGGAATTCAGTTCTGAGGACGCTGTCTTTGCATGTTGACATGTTGTCTACAGTTTTAGTGCTATGATCATGGCTCCAACACCCACCCAATCACAAAATGGTTTGATCATGGTCCCACCCAAACACAAATGGTTTGATTATGGTTCCACCCAATCACAAATGGTTTGATCATGGTTCCACCCAAACACAAATGGTTTGATCATGGTTCCACCCAAACACAAATGGTTTGATTATGTTTCCACCCAAACTACAAATGGTTTGATCATGGTTCCACCCAAACACAAATGGTTTGATCATGGTTCCACCCAAACACAAATGGTTTGATTATGGTTACACCCAAACACAAATGGTTTGATTATGGTTACACCCAAACACAAATGGTTTGATTATGGTTCCACCCAATCACAAAATGTTGATGGTTACATAGCAAATGTTTCTAGATGAGAAGAAAAAACTGCTCAAATCCAATCTGTTGACAACAGACAGAGCAAAGGGTGAGGGGCACACACACACACACACACACACACACACACACACACACACACACACACACACACACACACACACACACACACACACACACACACACACACACACACACACACACACACAGGGGTGAGGGACAAGGAGGCCAAGCCTTCAGTCACCCACACGGCCAAGTAACATTCACTGTCTGTCTGTCACATAAACCCACCACACAAGAGTTCCCCCCTCAATCCCAAGCAGATCAGTTCACTATAATCCCCGCACGCACGCACGCACGCACGCACGCACGCACGCACGCACGCACACACACACACACACACACACACACACACACACATACACACACACACACACACGCTCTGTGTTTATAGGCCCCCCAAAACATGTCTCTCTGTCTCCCTCCCTGCCTCCAGCCCAAAACATGTCTCTCTGTCTCCCTCCCTGCCTCCAGCCCAAAACATGTCTCTCTGTCTCCCTCCCTGCCTCCATCCCAAAACCTGCCTCTCTGTCTCCCTCCCTGCCTCCAGCCCAAAACCTGCCTCTCTGCCTCCCTGTCTCCAGCCCAAAACCTGCCTCTCTGCCTCTCTGCCTCCAGCCCAAAACCTGCCTCTCTGCCCCCTGCCTCCAGCCCAAAACCTGCCTCTCTGCCTCCAGCCCAAAACCTGCCTCTCTGCCTCTCTGCCTCCAGCCCAAAACCTGCCTCTCTGCCTCCCAGCCTCCAGCCCTAAACCTGCCTCTCTGCCTCTCTGCCTCCAGCCCAAAACCTGCCGCTCTGCCTCCCTGTCTCCAGCCCAAAACCTGTCTCTATGCATCTCTGCCTCCAGCCCAAAACATGCGTCCTTGCATCTCTGCCTCCCTGCCCTGCCTCCAGCCCAACCAGCTGGAGGCTGGGAGGAGGATGATTAAGGAAGTAGCGAGCTAGCTAGCATCCCAATGAGCCACGATGCCAACACTGGAGTGAGTCTGCCAGTCAAACCTGATACATTCTTCTGGTAAATTCTCCTCCTTGTGGGTGAGGGCATCCTGAATGAGGCCCTGTGAGCTGCACTCCGAACTGGGAGGATGCTGATTAATGAACTAGAGCTAGCTAGCACCCCAAGTTGGTCCCCAACGGGCCACACTGACAACACAGGAGGGAAGAAACTGAAGGAACTACCGACAAGTGTTTCATTGAGTCTGAGTTTGAAGATGTGTTGCGCTCCTGCCCAAAAGTATATGCTTCAAAAAGGTAATTGTTATAATTTCTCTCTCTCTCTCTCGCTCTTAAAAAGTTATATTTTTTCCCTCTGTGTTCAGCTAATAGTCACCTCTGGAGAACTGGAGTTCAATTCTGACATTTCTGACATTTGAATGTTGGGAGGAAAGTATTGGAATGTGTCCATGGAGCCCCAAGCTGGCTGTGATCTGTTTATGACTACTCTGCCTCAGTCGTGACTCCATTAGTATCTCTGTTTACTACTACTCTGCCTCAGTCGTGACTCCATTAGTATCTCTGTTTACTACTACTCTGCCTCAGTCGTGACTCCATTAGTATCTCTGTTTACTACTACTCTGCCTCAGTCGTGACTCCATTAGTATCTCTGTTTACTACTACTCTGCCTCAGTCGTGACTCCATTAGTAACTCTGTTTACTACTACTCTGCCTCAGTCGTGACTCCATTAGTATCTCTGTTTACTACTACTCTGCCTCAGTCGTGACTCCATTAGTATCTCTGTTTACTACTACTCTGCCTCAGTCGTGACTCCATTAGTATCTCTGTTTACTACTACTCTGCCTCAGTCGTGACTCCATTAGTATCTCTGTTTACTACTACTCTGCCTCAGTCGTGACTCCATTAGTATCCCTGTTTACTACTACTCTGCCTCAGTCGTGACTCCATTAGTAATTCTGTTCACTACTACTCTGCCTCAGTCGTGACTCCATTAGTATCTCTGTTTACTACTACTCTGCCTCAGTCGTGACTCCATTAGTATCTCTGTTTACTACTACTCTGCCTCAGTCGTGACTCCATTAGTATCTCTGTTTACTACTACTCTGCCTCAGTCGTGTCTCCATTAGTAACTCTGTTTACTACTACTCTGCCTCAGTCGTGACTCCATTAGTATCTCTGTTTACTACTACTCTGCCTCAGTCGTGACTCCATTAGTAATTCTGTTCACTACTACTCTGCCTCAGTCGTGACTCCATTAGTATCTCTGTTTACTACTACTCTGCCTCAGTCGTGACTCCATTAGTATCTCTGTTTACTACTACTCTGCCTCAGTCGTGACTCCATTAGTATCCCTGTTTACTACTACTCTGCCTCAGTCGTGACTCCATTAGTATCTCTGTTTACTACTACTCTGCCTCAGTCGTGACTCCATTAGTATCTCTGTTTACTACTACTCTGCCTCAGTCGTGACTCCATTAGTAATTCTGTTCACTACTACTCTGCCTCAGTCGTGACTCCATTAGTATCTCTGTTTACTACTACTCTGCCTCAGTCGTGACTCCATTAGTATCTCTGTTTACTACTACTCTGCCTCAGTCGTGACTCCATTAGTATCCCTGTTTACTACTACTCTGCCTCAGTCGTGACTCCATTAGTATCTCTGTTTACTACTACTCTGCCTCAAGTCGTGACTCCATTAGTATCTCTGTTTACTACTACTCTGCCTCAGTCGTGACTCCATTAGTATCTCTGTTTACTACTACTCTGCCTCAAGTCGTGACTCCATTAGTATCTCTGTTTACTACTACTCTGCCTCAGTCGTGACTCCATTAGTAACTCTGTTTATATGACTCCCTCTGAAGGTCTGTACTCTGTATCCTCTAGGTAAAAATAAAACTATGTCTTACTCCAAGCAGATGTAGAGTAGTAGTCTTCCTCTGGACATGACTCAGACTGATTTATTCCAGTTCCTGTTGGATGTGGATGGAACAACATTATGGAGTCTATAACTGGAGGCCTTCAGCGCTTTGATCACCTCTGATATCTTGTCTCAGTCTCTCCACAACACTATCACTCTGTAGGGTCCACAAAAACATTCCCTGACGTATCTGAGTGCCAAATGGTCTGCTTTCTGATATTTCATATTTCCTTTGAAAAACATCTGTCTTGTAACAAGTCCGTTCCTTATGATAAATGGATAAATCTACCAAGTGCATAGTAGCTAACAGACTGGTGTGTACTGTGG
>NW_028163705.1:0-57560 GCF_964263955.1 Coregonus lavaretus
ATATCACCCATCAGCAGGTCTCATGGTCTTTATATCACCCATCAGCAGGTCTCATTGTCTTTATATTACCCATCAGCAGGTCTCATTGTCTTTATATCACCCATCAGCAGGTCTCATGTCTTTATATCACCCATCAGCAGGTCTCATGGTCTTTATATCACCCATCAGCAGGTCTCATTGTCTTTATATTACCCATCAGCAGGTCTCATTGTCTTTATATCACCCATCAGCAGGTCTCATGGTCTTTATATCACCCATCAGCAGGTCTCATTGTCTTTATATCACCCATCAGCAGGTCTCATTGTCTTTATATCACCCATCAGCAGGTCTCATGGTCTTTATATCACCCATCAGCAGGTCTCATGGTCTTTATATCACCCATCAGCAGGTCTCATTGTCTTTATATCACCCATCAGCAGGTCTCATGGTCTTTATATCACCCATCAGCAGGTCTCATGGTCTTTATATCACCCATCAGCAGGTCTCATTGTCTTTATATCACCCATCAGCAGGTCTCATTGTCTTTATATCACCCATCAGCAGGTCTCATTGGTCTTTATATCACCCATCAGCAGGTCTCATGGTCTTTATATCACCCATCAGCAGGTCTCATTGTCTTTATATTACCCATCAGCAGGTCTCATGGTCTTTATATTACCCATCAGCAGGTCTCATGGTCTTTATATCACCCATCAGCAGGTCTCATTGTCTTTATATCACCCATCAGCAGGTCTCATGGTCTTTATATTCACCCATCAGCAGGTCTCATGGTCTTTATATCACCCATCAGCAGGTCTCATGGTCTTTATATCACCCATCAGCAGGTCTCATGGTCTTTATATCACCCATCAGCAGGTCTCATGGTCTTTATATCACCCATCAGCAGGTCTCATTGTCTTTATATCACCCATCAGCAGGTCTCATTGTCTTTATATCACCCATCAGCAGGTCTCATGGTCTTTATATCACCCATCAGCAGGTCTCATGGTCTTTATATCACCCATCAGCAGGTCTCATGGTCTTTATATTACCCATCAGCAGGTCTCATGGTCTTTATATCACCCATCAGCAGGTCTCATTGTCTTTATATCACCCATCAGCAGGTCTCATTGTCTTTATATCACCCATCAGCAGGTCTCATGGTCTTTATATCACCCATCAGCAGGTCTCATGGTCTTTATATCACCCATCAGCAGGTCTCATGGTCTTTATATTACCCATCAGCAGGTCTCATTGTCTTTATATTACCCATCAGCAGGTCTCATGGTCTTTATATCACCCATCAGCAGGTCTCATGGTCTTTATATCACCCATCAGCAGGTCTCATGGTCTTTATATCACCCATCAGCAGGTCTCATTGTCTTTATATCACCCATCAGCAGGTCTCATGGTCTTTATATCACCCATCAGCAGGTCTCATGGTCTTTATATCACCCATCAGCAGGTCTCATTGTCTTTATATCACCCATCAGCAGGTCTCATTGTCTTTATATCACCCATCAGCAGGTCTCATGGTCTTTATATCACCCATCAGCAGGTCTCATGGTCTTTATATCACCCATCAGCAGGTCTCATTGTCTTTATATTACCCATCAGCAGGTCTCATTGTCTTTATATCACCCATCAGCAGGTCTCATGGTCTTTATATCACCCATCAGCAGGTCTCATGGTCTTTATATCACCCATCAGCAGGTCTCATGGTCTTTATATCACCCATCAGCAGGTCTCATTGTCTTTATATCACCCATCAGCAGGTCTCATGGTCTTTATATCACCCATCAGCAGGTCTCATTGTCTTTATATCACCCATCAGCAGGTCTCATTGTCTTTATATCACCCATCAGCAGGTCTCATTGTCTTTATATCACCCATCAGCAGGTCTCATGGTCTTTATATCACCCATCAGCAGGTCTCATGGTCTTTATATCACCCATCAGCAGGTCTCATTGTCTTTATATCACCCATCAGCAGGTCTCATGGTCTTTATATCACCCATCAGCAGGTCTCATGGTCTTTATATCACCCATCAGCAGGTCTCATTGTCTTTATATCACCCATCAGCAGGTCTCATGGTCTTTATATCACCCATCAGCAGGTCTCATGGTCTTTATATCACCCATCAGCAGGTCTCATGGTCTTTATATCACCCATCAGCAGGTCTCATGGTCTTTATATCACCCATCAGCAGGTCTCATTGTCTTTATATCACCCATCAGCAGGTCTCATGGTCTTTATATCACCCATCAGCAGGTCTCATGGTCTTTATATCACCCATCAGCAGGTCTCATTGTCTTTATATCACCCATCAGCAGGTCTCATTGTCTTTATATCACCCATCAGCAGGTCTCATGGTCTTTATATCACCCATCAGCAGGTCTCATGGTCTTTATATTACCCATCAGCAGGTCTCATGGTCTTTATATTACCCATCAGCAGGTCTCATTGTCTTTATATCACCCATCAGCAGGTCTCATGGTCTTTATATCACCCATCAGCAGGTCTCATTGTCTTTATATCACCCATCAGCAGGTCTCATGGTCTTTATATCACCCATCAGCAGGTCTCATGGTCTTTATATCACCCATCAGCAGGTCTCATGGTCTTTATATCACCCATCAGCAGGTCTCATTGTCTTTATATCACCCATCAGCAGGTCTCATGGTCTTTATATCACCCATCAGCAGGTCTCATTGTCTTTATATCACCCATCAGCAGGTCTCATTGTCTTTATATTACCCATCAGCAGGTCTCATGGTCTTTATATCACCCATCAGCAGGTCTCATGGTCTTTATATCACCCATCAGCAGGTCTCATGGTCTTTATATCACCCATCAGCAGGTCTCATGGTCTTTATATCACCCATCAGCAGGTCTCATGGTCTTTATATCACCCATCAGCAGGTCTCATGGTCTTTATATCACCCATCAGCAGGTCTCATTGTCTTTATATTACCCATCAGCAGGTCTCATTGTCTTTATATCACCCATCAGCAGGTCTCATGGTCTTTATATCACCCATCAGCAGGTCTCATGGTCTTTATATCACCCATCAGCAGGTCTCATGGTCTTTATATCACCCATCAGCAGGTCTCATGGTCTTTATATCACCCATCAGCAGGTCTCATGGTCTTTATATCACCCATCAGCAGGTCTCATGGTCTTTATATCACCCATCAGCAGGTCTCATTGTCTTTATATTACCCATCAGCAGGTCTCATTGTCTTTATATCACCCATCAGCAGGTCTCATTGTCTTTATATCACCCATCAGCAGGTCTCATGGTCTTTATATCACCCATCAGCAGGTCTCATGGTCTTTATATCACCCATCAGCAGGTCTCATTGTCTTTATATTACCCATCAGCAGGTCTCATTGTCTTTATATTACCCATCAGCAGGTCTCATGGTCTTTATATCACCCATCAGCAGGTCTCATGGTCTTTATATCACCCATCAGCAGGTCTCATTGTCTTTATATCACCCATCAGCAGGTCTCATGGTCTTTATATCACCCATCAGCAGGTCTCATGGTCTTTATATCACCCATCAGCAGGTCTCATGGTCTTTATATCACCCATCAGCAGGTCTCATGGTCTTTATATTACCCATCAGCAGGTCTCATTGTCTTTATATCACCCATCAGCAGGTCTCATGGTCTTTATATCACCCATCAGCAGGTCTCATGGTCTTTATATTACCCATCAGCAGGTCTCATTGTCTTTATATCACCCATCAGCAGGTCTCATTGTCTTTATATCACCCATCAGCAGGTCTCATGGTCTTTATATCACCCATCAGCAGGTCTCATGGTCTTTATATTACCCATCAGCAGGTCTCATGGTCTTTATATTACCCATCAGCAGGTCTCATTGTCTTTATATCACCCATCAGCAGGTCTCATGGTCTTTATATCACCCATCAGCAGGTCTCATTGTCTTTATATCACCCATCAGCAGGTCTCATGGTCTTTATATCACCCATCAGCAGGTCTCATGGTCTTTATATCACCCATCAGCAGGTCTCATGGTCTTTATATCACCCATCAGCAGGTCTCATTGTCTTTATATCACCCATCAGCAGGTCTCATGGTCTTTATATCACCCATCAGCAGGTCTCATTGTCTTTATATCACCCATCAGCAGGTCTCATTGTCTTTATATTACCCATCAGCAGGTCTCATGGTCTTTATATCACCCATCAGCAGGTCTCATGGTCTTTATATCACCCATCAGCAGGTCTCATGGTCTTTATATCACCCATCAGCAGGTCTCATGGTCTTTATATCACCCATCAGCAGGTCTCATGGTCTTTATATCACCCATCAGCAGGTCTCATGGTCTTTATATCACCCATCAGCAGGTCTCATTGTCTTTATATTACCCATCAGCAGGTCTCATTGTCTTTATATCACCCATCAGCAGGTCTCATGGTCTTTATATCACCCATCAGCAGGTCTCATGGTCTTTATATCACCCATCAGCAGGTCTCATGGTCTTTATATCACCCATCAGCAGGTCTCATGGTCTTTATATCACCCATCAGCAGGTCTCATGGTCTTTATATCACCCATCAGCAGGTCTCATGGTCTTTATATCACCCATCAGCAGGTCTCATTGTCTTTATATTACCCATCAGCAGGTCTCATTGTCTTTATATCACCCATCAGCAGGTCTCATTGTCTTTATATCACCCATCAGCAGGTCTCATGGTCTTTATATCACCCATCAGCAGGTCTCATGGTCTTTATATCACCCATCAGCAGGTCTCATTGTCTTTATATTACCCATCAGCAGGTCTCATGGTCTTTATATTACCCATCAGCAGGTCTCATGGTCTTTATATCACCCATCAGCAGGTCTCATTGTCTTTATATCACCCATCAGCAGGTCTCATTGTCTTTATATCACCCATCAGCAGGTCTCATGGTCTTTATATCACCCATCAGCAGGTCTCATGGTCTTTATATCACCCATCAGCAGGTCTCATGGTCTTTATATCACCCATCAGCAGGTCTCATGGTCTTTATATTACCCATCAGCAGGTCTCATTGTCTTTATATCACCCATCAGCAGGTCTCATGGTCTTTATATCACCCATCAGCAGGTCTCATGGTCTTTATATTACCCATCAGCAGGTCTCATTGTCTTTATATCACCCATCAGCAGGTCTCATTGTCTTTATATCACCCATCAGCAGGTCTCATGGTCTTTATATCACCCATCAGCAGGTCTCATGGTCTTTATATTACCCATCAGCAGGTCTTCATTGTCTTTATATCACCCATCAGCAGGTCTCATGGTCTTTATATTACCCATCAGAAGGTCTCATGGTCTTTATATTACCCATCAGCAGGTCTCATTGTCTTTTATTACCCATCAGCAGGTCTCATGGTCTTTATATTACCCATCAGCAGGTCTCATGGTCTTTATATCACCTATCAGCAGGTCTCATGGTCTTTTATATCACCCATCAGCAGGTCTCATGGTCTATATATCACCCATCAGCAGGTCTCATGGTCTTTATATCACCCATCAGCAGGTCTCATGGTCTTTATATTACCCATCAGCAGGTCTCATGGTCTTTATATTACCCATCAACAGGTCTCATTGTCTTTATATCACCCATCAGCAGGTCTCATGGTCTTTATATCACCCATCAGCAGGTCTCATGGTCTATATATCACCCATCAGCAGGTCTCATGGTCTTTATATCACCCATCAGCAGGTCTCATGGTCTTTATATTACCCATCAGCAGGTCTCATGGTCTTTATATCACCCATCAGCAGGTCTCATGGTCTTTATATCACCCATCAGCAGGTCTCATGGTCTTTATATTACCCATCAGCAGGTCTCATTGTCTTTATATCACCCATCAGCAGGTCTCATTGTCTTTATATCACCCATCAGCAGGTCTCATTGTCTTTATATCACCCATCAGCAGGTCTCATGGTCTATATATCACCCATCAGCAGGTCTCATTGTCTTTATATCACCCATCAGCAGGTCTCATTGTCTTTATATCACCCATCAGCAGGTCTCATTGTCTTTATATCACCCATCAGCAGGTCTCATTGTCTTTATATCACCCATCAGCAGGTCTCATTGTCTTTATATCACCCATCAGCAGGTCTCATTGTCTTTATATCACCCATCAGCAGGTCTCATGGTCTATATATCACCCATCAGCAGGTCTCATGGTCTTTAAATCACCCATCAGCAGGTCTCATTGTCTTTATATCACCCATCAGCAGGTCTCATGGTCTTTATATTACCCATCAGCAGGTCTCATGGTCTTTATATTACCCATCAACAGGTCTCATTGTCTTTATATCACCCATCAGCAGGTCTCATGGTCTTTATATTACCCATCAGCAGGTCTCATTGTCTTTATATCACCCATCAGCAGGTCTCATTGTCTTTATATCACCCATCAGCAGGTCTCATGGTCTTTATATCACCCATCAGCAGGTCTCATTGTCTTTATATTACCCATCAGCAGGTCTCATTGTCTTTATATCACCCATCAGCAGGTCTCATTGTCTTTATATCACCCATCAGCATGTCTCATTGTCTTTATATTACCCATCAGCAGGTCTCATGGTCTTTATATCACCCATCAGCAGGTCTCATGGTCTTTATATTACCCATCAGCAGGTCTCATGGTCTTTATATCACCCATCAGCAGGTCTCATTGTCTTTATATTACCCATCAGCAGGTCTCATTGTCTTTATATTACCCATCAGCAGGTCTCATGGTCTTTATATCACCCATCAGCAGGTCTCATTGTCTTTATATTACACATCAGCAGGTCTCATTGTCTTTATATCACCCATCAGCAGGTCTCATTGTCTTTATATTACCCATCAGCAGGTCTCATGGTCTTTATATCACCCATCAGCAGGTCTCATGGTCTTTATATCACCCATCAGCAGGTCTCATGGTCTTTATATCACCCATCAGCAGGTCTCATTGTCTTTATATTACACATCAGCAGGTCTCATTGTCTTTATATCACCCATCAGCAGGTCCCATTGTCTTTATATCACCCATCAGCAGGTCTCATGGTCTTTATATCACCCATCAGCAGGTCTCATGGTCTTTATATCACCCATCAGCAGGTCCCATTGTCTTTATATTACCCATCAGCAGGTCTCATTGTCTTTATATTACCCATCAGCAGGTCTCATGGTCTTTATATCACCCATCAGCAGGTCTCATGGTCTTTATATTACCCATCAGCAGGTCTCATGGTCTTTATATTACCCATCAGCAGGTCTCATGGTCTTTATATCACCCATCAGCAGGTCTCATGGTCTTTATATCACCCATCAGCAGGTCTCATGTCTTTATATTACCCATCAACAGGTCTCATGGTCTTTATATCACCCATCAGCAGGTCTCATTGTCTTTATATTACCCATCAGCAGGTCTCATGGTCTTTATATCACCCATCAGCAGGTATCATGGTCTATATATTACCCATCAGCAGGTCTCATGGTCTTTATATCACCCATCAGCAGGTCTCATTGTCTTTATATTACACATCAGCAGGTCTCATTGTCTTTATATCACCCATCAGCAGGTCTCATTGTCTTTATATTACCCATCAGCAGGTCTCATGGTCTTTATATCACCCATCAGCAGGTCTCATGGTCTTTATATCACCCATCAGCAGGTCTCATGGTCTTTATATCACCCATCAGCAGGTCTCATTGTCTTTATATTACACATCAGCAGGTCTCATTGTCTTTATATCACCCATCAGCAGGTCCCATTGTCTTTATATCACCCATCAGCAGGTCTCATGGTCTTTATATCACCCATCAGCAGGTCTCATGGTCTTTATATCACCCATCAGCAGGTCCCATTGTCTTTATATTACCCATCAGCAGGTCTCATTGTCTTTATATTACCCATCAGCAGGTCTCATGGTCTTTATATCACCCATCAGCAGGTCTCATGGTCTTTATATTACCCATCAGCAGGTCTCATGGTCTATATATTACCCATCAGCAGGTCTCATGGTCTTTATATCACCCATCAGCAGGTCTCATGGTCTTTATATCACCCATCAGCAGGTCTCATGGTCTTTATATTACCCATCAACAGGTCTCATGGTCTTTATATCACCCATCAGCAGGTCTCATTGTCTTTATATTACCCATCAGCAGGTCTCATTGTCTTTATATCACCCATCAGCAGGTCTCATTGTCTTTATATTACCCATCAGCAGGTCTCATGGTCTTTATATCACCCATCAGCAGGTCTCATGGTCTATATATTACCCATCAGCAGGTCTCATGGTCTTTATATCACCCATCAGCAGGTCATGGTCTTTATATTACCCATCAGCAGGTCATGGTCTTTATATTACCCATCAGCAGGTCTCATTGTCTTTATATCACCCATCAGCAGGTCTCATTGTCTTTATATTACCCATCAGCAGGTCTCATGGTCTTTATATTACCCATCAGCAGGTCTCATGGTCTTTATATCACCCATCAGCAGGTCTCATTGTCTTTATATCACCCATCAGCAGGTCTCATGGTCTATATATCACCCATCAGCAGGTCTCATTGTCTTTATATTACCCATCAGCAGGTCTCATTGTCTTTATATCACCCATCAGCAGGTCTCATTGTCTTTATATTACCCATCAGCAGGTCTCATTGTCTTTATATCACCCATCAGCAGGTCTCATTGTCTTTATATTACCCATCAGCAGGTCTCATTGTCTTTATATCACCCATCAGCAGGTCTCATTGTCTTTATATCACCCATCAGCAGGTCTCATTGTCTTTATATTACCCATCAGCAGGTCTCATTGTCTTTATATTACCCATCAGCAGGTCTCATGGTCTTTATATCACCCATCAGCAGGTCTCATGGTCTATATATTACCCATCAGCAGGTCTCATGGTCTTTATATCACCCATCAGCAGGTCATGGTCTTTATATTACCCGTCAGCAGGTCATGGTCTTTATATTACCCATCAGCAGGTCTCATTGTCTTTATATCACCCATCAGCAGGTCTCATTGTCTTTATATTACCCATCAGCAGGTCTCATGGTCTTTATATTACCCATCAGCAGGTCTCATGGTCTTTATATCACCCATCAGCAGGTCTCATGGTCTTTATATCACCCATCAGCAGGTCTCATGGTCTTTATATTACCCATCAGCAGGTCTCATTGTCTTTATATTACCCATCAGCAGGTCTCATGGTCTTTATATCACCCATCAGCAGGTCTCATTGTCTTTATATCACCCATCAGCAGGTCTCATTGTCTTTATATCACCCATCAGCAGGTCTCATTGTCTTTATATCACCCATCAGCAGGTCTCATGGTCTTTATATCACCCATCAGCAGGTCTCATTGTCTTTATATTACCCATCAGCAGGTCTCATGGTCTTTATATCACCCATCAGCAGGTCTCATGGTCTTTATATTACCCATCAACAGGTCTCATTGTCTTTATATCACCCATCAGCAGGTCTCATTGTCTTTATATCACCCATCAGCAGGTCTCATGGTCTTTATATCACCCATCAGCAGGTCTAATGGTCTTTATATTACCCATCAGCAGGTCTCATGGTCTATATATTACCCATCAGCAGGTCTCATTGTCTTTATATCACCCATCAGCAGGTCTCATGGTCTTTATATCACCCATCAGCAGGTCTCATTGTCTTTATATCACCCATCAGCAGGTCTCATGGTCTTTATATCACCCATCAGCAGGTCTCATGGTCTTTATATCACCCATCAGCAGGTCTCATGGTCTTTATATCACCCATCAGCAGGTCTCATTGTCTTTATATCACCCATCAGCAGGTCTCATGGTCTTTATATCACCCATCAGCAGTCTCATTGTCTTTATATCACCCATCAGCAGGTCTCATTGTCTTTATATTACCCATCAGCAGGTCTCATTGTCTTTATATCACCCATCAGCAGGTCTCATGGTCTTTATATCACCCATCAGCAGGTCTCATGGTCTTTATATCACCCATCAGCAGGTCTCATTATCTTTATATCACCCATCAGCAGGTCTCATGGTCTTTATATCACCCATCAGCAGGTCTCATGGTCTTTATATTTATATTACCCATCAGCAGGTCTCATGGTCTATATATTACCCATCAGCAGGTCTCATTGTCTTTATATCACCCATCAGCAGGTCTCATGGTCTTTATATCACCCATCAGCAGGTCTCATTGTCTTTATATCACCCATCAGCAGGTCTCATGGTCTTTATATCACCCATCAGCAGGTCTCATGGTCTTTATATCACCCATCAGCAGGTCTCATGGTCTTTATATCACCCATCAGCAGGTCTCATTGTCTTTATATCACCCATCAGCAGATCTCATTGTCTTTATATCACCCATCAGCAGGTCTCATTGTCTTTATATCACCCATCAGCAGGTCTCATGGTCTTTATATCACCCATCAGCAGGTCTCATGGTCTTTATATCACCCATCAGCAGGTCTCATTGTCTTTATATTACCCATCAGCAGGTCTCATTGTCTTTATATCACCCATCAGCAGGTCTCATGGTCTTTATATCACCCATCAGCAGGTCTCATGGTCTTTATATCACCCATCAGCAGGTCTCATGGTCTTTATATCACCCATCAGCAGGTCTCATGGTCTTTATATCACCCATCAGCAGGTCTCATGGTCTTTATATCACCCATCAGCAGGTCTCATGGTCTTTATATCACCCATCAGCAGGTCTCATTGTCTTTATATTACCCATCAGCAGATCTCATTGTCTTTATATCACCCATCAGCAGGTCTCATTGTCTTTATATCACCCATCAGCAGGTCTCATGGTCTTTATATCACCCATCAGCAGGTCTCATTGTCTTTATATTACCCATCAGCAGGTCTCATTGTCTTTATATTACCCATCAGCAGGTCTCATGGTCTTTATATCACCCATCAGCAGGTCTCATGGTCTTTATATCACCCATCAGCAGGTCTCATGGTCTTTATATTACCCATCAGCAGGTCTCATTGTCTTTATATTACCCATCAGCAGGTCTCATGGTCTTTATATTACCCATCAGCAGGTCTCATGGTCTTTATATCACCCATCAGCAGGTCTCATTGTCTTTATATCACCCATCAGCAGGTCTCATGGTCTTTATATCACCCATCAGCAGGTCTCATGGTCTTTATATCACCCATCAGCAGGTCTCATGGTCTTTATATCACCCATCAGCAGGTCTCATGGTCTTTATATTACCCATCAGCAGGTCTCATGGTCTTTATATTACCCATCAGCAGGTCTCATTGTCTTTATATCACCCATCAGCAGGTCTCATGGTCTTTATATCACCCATCAGCAGGTCTCATGGTCTTTATATTACCCATCAACAGGTCTCATTGTCTTTATATCACCCATCAGCAGGTCTCATTGTCTTTATATCACCCATCAGCAGGTCTCATGGTCTTTATATCACCCATCAGCAGGTCTCATGGTCTTTATATTACCCATCAGCAGGTCTCATTGTCTTTATATCACCCATCAGCAGGTCTCATTGTCTTTATATCACCCATCAGCAGGTCTCATGGTCTTTATATTACCCATCAGCAGGTCTCATGGTCTTTATATCACCCATCAGCAGGTCTCATGGTCTTTATATTACCCATCAGCAGGTCTCATGGTCTATATATTACCCATCAGCAGGTCTCATTGTCTTTATATCACCCATCAGCAGGTCTCATGGTCTTTATATCACCCATCAGCAGGTCTCATTGTCTTTATATCACCCATCAGCAGGTCTCATGGTCTTTATATCACCCATCAGCAGGTCTCATGGTCTTTATATCACCCATCAGCAGGTCTCATGGTCTTTATATCACCCATCAGCAGGTCTCATTGTCTTTATATCACCCATCAGCAGATCTCATTGTCTTTATATCACCCATCAGCAGGTCTCATTGTCTTTATATCACCCATCAGCAGGTCTCATGGTCTTTATATCACCCATCAGCAGGTCTCATGGTCTTTATATCACCCATCAGCAGGTCTCATTGTCTTTATATTACCCATCAGCAGGTCTCATTGTCTTTATATCACCCATCAGCAGGTCTCATGGTCTTTATATCACCCATCAGCAGGTCTCATGGTCTTTATATCACCCATCAGCAGGTCTCATGGTCTTTATATCACCCATCAGCAGGTCTCATGGTCTTTATATCACCCATCAGCAGGTCTCATGGTCTTTATATCACCCATCAGCAGGTCTCATGGTCTTTATATCACCCATCAGCAGGTCTCATTGTCTTTATATTACCCATCAGCAGATCTCATTGTCTTTATATCACCCATCAGCAGGTCTCATTGTCTTTATATCACCCATCAGCAGGTCTCATGGTCTTTATATCACCCATCAGCAGGTCTCATTGTCTTTATATTACCCATCAGCAGGTCTCATTGTCTTTATATTACCCATCAGCAGGTCTCATGGTCTTTATATCACCCATCAGCAGGTCTCATGGTCTTTATATCACCCATCAGCAGGTCTCATGGTCTTTATATTACCCATCAGCAGGTCTCATTGTCTTTATATTACCCATCAGCAGGTCTCATGGTCTTTATATTACCCATCAGCAGGTCTCATGGTCTTTATATCACCCATCAGCAGGTCTCATTGTCTTTATATCACCCATCAGCAGGTCTCATGGTCTTTATATCACCCATCAGCAGGTCTCATGGTCTTTATATCACCCATCAGCAGGTCTCATGGTCTTTATATCACCCATCAGCAGGTCTCATGGTCTTTATATTACCCATCAGCAGGTCTCATGGTCTTTATATTACCCATCAGCAGGTCTCATTGTCTTTATATCACCCATCAGCAGGTCTCATGGTCTTTATATCACCCATCAGCAGGTCTCATGGTCTTTATATTACCCATCAACAGGTCTCATTGTCTTTATATCACCCATCAGCAGGTCTCATTGTCTTTATATCACCCATCAGCAGGTCTCATGGTCTTTATATCACCCATCAGCAGGTCTCATGGTCTTTATATTACCCATCAGCAGGTCTCATTGTCTTTATATCACCCATCAGCAGGTCTCATTGTCTTTATATCACCCATCAGCAGGTCTCATGGTCTTTATATTACCCATCAGCAGGTCTCATGGTCTTTATATCACCCATCAGCAGGTCTCATGGTCTTTATATTACCCATCAGCAGGTCTCATTGTCTTTATATCACCCATCAGCAGGTCTCATTGTCTTTATATTACCCATCAGCAGGTCTCATGGTCTTTATATTACCCATCAACAGGTCTCATTGTCTTTATATCACCCATTAGCAGGTCTCATGGTCTTTATATCACCCATCAGCAGGTCTCATGGTCTATATATCACCCATCAGCAGGTATCATGGTCTTTATATCACCCATCAGCAGGTCTCATGGTCTTTATATTACCCATCAGCAGGTCTCATGGTCTTTATATTACCCATCAACAGGTCTCATTGTCTTTATATCACCCATCAGCAGGTCTCTTGGTCTTTATATCACCCATCAGCAGGTCTCATGGTCTATATATCACCCATCAGCAGGTCTCATGGTCTTTATATCACCCATCAGCAGGTCTCATGGTCTTTATATTACCCATCAGCAGGTCTCATGGTCTTTATATCACCCATCAGCAGGTCTCATGGTCTTTATATCACCCATCAGCAGGTCTCATGGTCTTTATATTACCCATCAGCAGGTCTCATTGTCTTTATATCACCCATCAGCAGGTCTCATTGTCTTTATATCACCCATCAGCAGGTCTCATTGTCTTTATATCACCCATCAGCAGGTCTCATGGTCTATATATCACCCATCAGCAGGTCTCATTGTCTTTATATCACCCATCAGCAGGTCTCATTGTCTTTATATCACCCATCAGCAGGTCTCATGGTCTTTATATCACCCATCAGCAGGTCTCATTGTCTTTATATCACCCATCAGCAGGTCTCATTGTCTTTATATCACCCATCAGCAGGTCTCATTGTCTTTATATCACCCATCAGCAGGTCTCATGGTCTATATATCACCCATCAGCAGGTCTCATGGTCTTTAAATCACCCATCAGCAGGTCTCATTGTCTTTATATCACCCATCAGCAGGTCTCATGGTCTTTATATTACCCATCAGCAGGTCTCATGGTCTTTATATTACCCATCAACAGGTCTCATTGTCTTTATATCACCCATCAGCAGGTCTCATGGTCTTTATATTACCCATCAGCAGGTCTCATTGTCTTTATATCACCCATCAGCAGGTCTCATTGTCTTTATATCACCCATCAGCAGGTCTCATGGTCTTTATATCACCCATCAGCAGGTCTAATGGTCTTTATATTACCCATCAGCAGGTCTCATGGTCTATATATTACCCATCAGCAGGTCTCATTGTCTTTATATCACCCATCAGCAGGTCTCATGGTCTTTATATCACCCATCAGCAGGTCTTATGGTCTTTATATCACCCATCAGCAGGTCTCATGGTCTTTATATCACCCATCAGCAGGTCTCATTGTCTTTATATCACCCATCAGCAGGTCTCATTGTCTTTATATCACCCATCAGCAGGTCTCATGGTCTTTATATCACCCATCAGCAGGTCTCATGGTCTTTATATCACCCATCAGCAGGTCTCATGGTCTTTATATCACCCATCAGCAGGTCTCATTGTCTTTATATTACACATCAGCAGGTCTCATTGTCTTTATATCACCCATCAGCAGGTCCCATTGTCTTTATGTCACCCATCAGCAGGTCTCATGGTCTTTATATCACCCATCAGCAGGTCTCATGGTCTTTATATCACCCATCAGCAGGTCCCATTGTCTTTATATTACCCATCAGCAGGTCTCATTGTCTTTATATTACCCATCAGCAGGTCTCATGGTCTTTATATCACCCATCAGCAGGTCTCATGGTCTTTATATTACCCATCAGCAGGTCTCATGGTCTATATATTACCCATCAGCAGGTCTCATGGTCTTTATATCACCCATCAGCAGGTCTCATGGTCTTTATATCACCCATCAGCAGGTCTCATGGTCTTTATATTACCCATCAACAGGTCTCATGGTCTTTATATCACCCATCAGCAGGTCTCATTGTCTTTATATTACCCATCAGCAGGTCTCATTGTCTTTATATCACCCATCAGCAGGTCTCATTGTCTTTATATTACCCATCAGCAGGTCTCATGGTCTTTATATCACCCATCACCAGGTCTCATGGTCTATATATTACCCATCAGCAGGTCTCATGGTCTTTATATCACCCATCAGCAGGTCATGGTCTTTATATTACCCATCAGCAGGTCATGGTCTTTATATTACCCATCAGCAGGTCTCATTGTCTTTATATCACCCATCAGCAGGTCTCATTGTCTTTATATTACCCATCAGCAGGTCTCATGGTCTTTATATTACCCATCAGCAGGTCTCATGGTCTTTATATCACCCATCAGCAGGTCTCATTGTCTTTATATCACCCATCAGCAGGTCTCATGGTCTATATATCACCCATCAGCAGGTCTCATTGTCTTTATATTACCCATCAGCAGGTCTCATTGTCTTTATATCACCCATCAGCAGGTCTCATTGTCTTTATATTACCCATCAGCAGGTCTCATTGTCTTTATATCACCCATCAGCAGGTCTCATTGTCTTTATATTACCCATCAGCAGGTCTCATTGTCTTTATATCACCCATCAGCAGGTCTCATTGTCTTTATATCACCCATCAGCAGGTCTCATTGTCTTTATATTACCCATCAGCAGGTCTCATTGTCTTTATATTACCCATCAGCAGGTCTCATGGTCTTTATATCACCCATCAGCAGGTCTCATGGTCTATATATTACCCATCAGCAGGTCTCATGGTCTTTATATCACCCATCAGCAGGTCATGGTCTTTATATTACCCGTCAGCAGGTCATGGTCTTTATATTACCCATCAGCAGGTCTCATTGTCTTTATATCACCCATCAGCAGGTCTCATTGTCTTTATATTACCCATCAGCAGGTCTCATGGTCTTTATATTACCCATCAGCAGGTCTCATGGTCTTTATATCACCCATCAGCAGGTCTCATGGTCTTTATATCACCCATCAGCAGGTCTCATGGTCTTTATATTACCCATCAGCAGGTCTCATTGTCTTTATATTACCCATCAGCAGGTCTCATGGTCTTTATATCACCCATCAGCAGGTCTCATTGTCTTTATATCACCCATCAGCAGGTCTCATTGTCTTTATATCACCCATCAGCAGGTCTCATTGTCTTTATATCACCCATCAGCAGGTCTCATGGTCTTTATATCACCCATCAGCAGGTCTCATTGTCTTTATATTACCCATCAGCAGGTCTCATGGTCTTTATATCACCCATCAGCAGGTCTCATGGTCTTTATATTACCCATCAACAGTCTCATTGTCTTTATATCACCCATCAGCAGGTCTCATTGTCTTTATATCACCCATCAGCAGGTCTCATGGTCTTTATATCACCCATCAGCAGGTCTAATGGTCTTTATATTACCCATCAGCAGGTCTCATGGTCTATATATTACCCATCAGCAGGTCTCATTGTCTTTATATCACCCATCAGCAGGTCTCATGGTCTTTATATCACCCATCAGCAGGTCTCATTGTCTTTATATCACCCATCAGCAGGTCTCATGGTCTTTATATCACCCATCAGCAGGTCTCATGGTCTTTATATCACCCATCAGCAGGTCTCATGGTCTTTATATCACCCATCAGCAGGTCTCATTGTCTTTATATCACCCATCAGCAGGTCTCATGGTCTTTATATCACCCATCAGCAGGTCTCATTGTCTTTATATCACCCATCAGCAGGTCTCATTGTCTTTATATTACCCATCAGCAGGTCTCATTGTCTTTATATCACCCATCAGCAGGTCTCATGGTCTTTATATCACCCATCAGCAGGTCTCATGGTCTTTATATCACCCATCAGCAGGTCTCATTATCTTTATAAAGACCATGAGACCTGCTGATGGGTGATATAAAGACCATGAGACCTGCTGATGGGTGATATAAAGACCATGAGACCTGCTGATGGGTGATATAAAGATAATGAGACCTGCTGATGGGTGATATAAAGACCATGAGACCTGCTGATGGGTGATATAAAGACCATGAGACCTGCTGATGGGTGATATAAAGACAATGAGACCTGCTGATGGGTAATATAAAGACAATGAGACCTGCTGATGGGTGATATAAAGACAATGAGACCTGCTGATGGGTGATAATAAAGACCATGAGACCTGCTGATGGGTGATATAAAGACAATGAGACCTGCTGATGGGTGATATAAAGACCATGAGACCTGCTGATGGGTGATATAAAGACCATGAGACCTGCTGATGGGTGATATAAAGACCATGAGACCTGCTGATGGGTGATATAAAGACAATGAGACCTGCTGATGGGTGATATAAAGACCATGAGACCTGCTGATGGGTGATATAAAGACAATGAGACCTGCTGATGGGTAATATATAGACCATGAGACCTGCTGATGGGTAATATAAAGACCATTAGACCTGCTGATGGGTGATATAAAGACCATGAGACCTGCTGATGGGTGATATAAAGACAATGAGACCTGCTGATGGGTGATATAAAGACAATGAGACCTGTTGATGGGTAATATAAAGACCATGAGACCTGCTGATGGGTGATATAAAGACCATGAGACCTGCTGATGGGTAATATAAAGACAATGAGACCTGCTGATGGGTGATATAAAGACCATGAGACCTGCTGATGGGTGATATAAAGACAATGAGACCTGCTGATGGGTGATATAAAGACAATGAGACCTGCTGATGGGTGATATAAAGACAATGAGACCTGCTGATGGGTGATATAAAGACCATGAGACCTGCTGATGGGTAATATAAAGACAATGAGACCTGCTGATGGGTAATATAAAGACCATGAGACCTGCTGATGGGTGATATAAAGACCATGAGACCTGCTGATGGGTGATATAAAGACCATGAGACCTGCTGATGGGTAATATAAAGACCATGAGACCTGCTGATGGGTAATATAAAGACAATGAGACCTGCTGATGGGTGATATAAAGACAATGAGACCTGCTGATGGGTAATATAAAGACCATGACCTGCTGACGGGTAATATAAAGACCATGACCTGCTGATGGGTGATATAAAGACCATGAGACCTGCTGATGGTAATATATAGACCATGAGACCTGCTGATGGGTGATATAAAGACCATGAGACCTGCTGATGGGTAATATAAAGACAATGAGACCTGCTGATGGGTAATATAAAGACAATGAGACCTGCTGATGGGTGATATAAAGACAATGAGACCTGCTGATGGGTGATATAAAGACAATGAGACCTGCTGATGGGTAATATAAAGACAATGAGACCTGCTGATGGGTGATATAAAGACAATGAGACCTGCTGATGGGTAATATAAAGACAATGAGACCTGCTGATGGGTGATATAAAGACAATGAGACCTGCTGATGGGTAATATAAAGACAATGAGACCTGCTGATGGGTGATATATAGACCATGAGACCTGCTGATGGGTGATATAAAGACAATGAGACCTGCTGATGGGTGATATAAAGACCATGAGACCTGCTGATGGGTAATATAAGACCATGAGACCTGCTGATGGGTAATATAAAGACAATGAGACCTGCTGATGGGTGATATAAAGACAATGAGACCTGCTGATGGGTAATATAAAGACCATGACCTGCTGATGGGTAATATAAAGACCATGACCTGCTGATGGGTGATATAAAGACCATGAGACCTGCTGATGGGTAATATATAGACCATGAGACCTGGTGATGGGTGATATAAAGACCATGAGACCTGCTGATGGGTAATATAAAGACAATGAGACCTGCTGATGGGTGATATAAAGACAATGAGACCTGCTGATGGGTAATATAAAGACAATGAGACCTGCTGATGGGTGATATAAAGACCATGAGACCTGTTGATGGGTAATATAAAGACCATGAGACCTGCTGATGGGTGATATAAAGACCATGAGACCTGCTGATGGGTGATATAAAGACCATGAGACCTGCTGATGGGTAATATATAGACCATGAGACCTGCTGATGGGTAATATAAAGACCATGAGACCTGCTGATGGGTGATATAAAGACCATGAGACCTGCTGATGGGTAATATAAAGACAATGAGACCTGCTGATGGGTAATATAAAGACAATGGGACCTGCTGATGGGTGATATAAAGACCATGAGACCTGCTGATGGGTGATATAAAGACCATGAGACCTGCTGATGGGTGACATAAAGACAATGGGACCTGCTGATGGGTGATATAAAGACAATGAGACCTGCTGATGTGTAATATAAAGACAATGAGACCTGCTGATGGGTGATATAAAGACCATGAGACCTGCTGATGGGTGATATAAAGACCATGAGACCTGCTGATGGGTGATATAAAGACCATGAGACCTGCTGATGGGTGATATAAAGACAATGAGACCTGCTGATGGGTGATATAAAGACAATGAGACCTGCTGATGGGTGATATAAAGACCATGAGACCTGCTGATGGGTGATATAAAGACCATGAGACCTGCTGATGGGTGATATAAAGACAATAAGACCTGCTGATGGGTGATATAAAGACCATGAGACCTGCTGATGGGTGATATAAAGACAATGAGACCTGCTGATGGGTAATATATAGACCATGAGACCTGCTGATGGGTAATATAAAGACCATTAGACCTGCTGATGGGTGATATAAAGACCATGAGACCTGCTGATGGGTGATATAAAGACAATGAGACCTGCTGATGGGTGATATAAAGACAATGAGACCTGCTGATGGGTAATATAAAGACCATGAGACCTGCTGATGGGTGATATAAAGACAATGAGACCTGTTGATGGGTAATATAAAGACCATGAGACCTGCTGATGGGTAATATAAAGACCATGAGACCTGCTGATGGGTGATATAAAGACAATGAGACCTGCTGATGGGTGATTTAAAGACCATGAGACCTGCTGATGGGTGATATATAGACCATGAGACCTGCTGATGGGTGATATAAAGACAATGAGACCTGCTGATGGGTGATATAAAGACAATGAGACCTGCTGATGGGTGATATAAAGACAATGAGACCTGCTGATGGGTGATATAAAGACCATGAGACCTGCTGATGGGTGATATAAAGACAATGAGACCTGCTGATGGGTGATATAAAGACAATGAGACCTGCTGATGGGTGATATATAGACCATGAGACCTGCTGATGGGTGATATAAAGACAATGAGACCTGCTGATGGGTGATATAAAGACAATGAGACCTGCTGATGGGTGATATAAAGACAATGAGACCTGCTGATGGGTAATATAAAGACCATGAGACCTGCTGATGGGTGATATAAAGACCATGAGACCTGCTGATGGGTGATATAAAGACCATGAGACCTGCTGATGGGTAATATAAAGACCATGAGACCTGCTGATGGGTGATATAAAGACCATGAGACCTGCTGATGGGTGATATATAGACCATGAGACCTGCTGATGGGTGATATAAAGACCAAGAGACCTGCTGATGGGTGATATAAAGACAATGAGACCTGTTGATGGGTAATATAAAGACCATGAGACCTGCTGATGGGTAATATAAAGACCATGAGACCTGCTGATGGGTGATATAAAGACCATGATACCTGCTGATGGGTGATATATAGACCATGAGACCTGCTGATGGGTGATATAAAGACCATGAGACCTGCTAATGGGTGATATAAAGACAATGAGACCTGTTGATGGGTAATATAAAGACCATGAGACCTGCTGATGGGTAATATAAAGACAATGAGACCTGCTGATGGGTGATATAAAGACAATGAGACCTGCTGATGGGTAATATAAAGACCATGAGACCTGCTGATGGGTGATATAAAGACCATGAGACCTGCTGATGGGTAATATAAAGACCATGAGACCTGCTGATGGGTGATATAAAGACAATGAGACCTGCTGATGGGTGATATAAAGACAATGAGACCTGCTGATGGGTAATATAAAGACCATGAGACCTGCTGATGGGTGATATAAAGACCATGAGACCTGCTGATGGGTGATATAAAGACAATGAGACCTGCTGATGGGTGATATAAAGACAATGAGACCTGTTGATGGGTAATATAAAGACCATGAGACCTGCTGATGGGTGATATAAAGACCATGAGACCTGCTGATGGGTGATATAAAGACAATGAGACCTGCTGATGGGTAATATAAAGACCATGAGACCTGCTGATGGGTAATATAAAGACCATGAGACCTGCTGATGGGTGATATAAAGACCATGAGACCTGCTGATGGGTGATATAAAGACCATGAGACCTGCTGATGGGTGATATAAAGACCATGAGACCTGCTGATGGGTGATATAAAGACAATGAGACCTGCTGATGGGTGATATAAAGACCATGAGACCTGCTGATGGGTAATATAAAGACCATGAGACCTGCTGATGGGTAATATAAAGACAATGAGACCTGCTGATGGGTAATATAAAGACCATGAGACCTGCTGATGGGTGATATAAAGACCATGAGACCTGCTGATGGGTGATATAAAGACCATGAGACCTGCTGATGGGTAATATAAAGACAATGAGACCTGCTGATGGGTAATATAAAGACAATGAGACCTGCTGATGGGTGATATAAAGACCATGAGACCTGCTGATGGGTGATATAAAGACAATGAGACCTGCTGATGGGTGATATAAAGACAATGAGATCTGCTGATGGGTAATATAAAGACAATGAGACCTGCTGATGGGTGATATAAAGACCATGAGACCTGCTGATGGGTGATATAAAGACCATGAGACCTGCTGATGGGTGATATAAAGACCATGAGACCTGCTGATGGGTGATATAAAGACCATGAGACCTGCTGATGGGTGATATAAAGACCATGAGACCTGCTGATGGGTGATATAAAGACCATGAGACCTGCTGATGGGTGATATAAAGACAATGAGACCTGCTGATGGGTAATATAAAGACAATGAGACCTGCTGATGGGTGATATAAAGACCATGAGACCTGCTGATGGGTGATATAAAGACCATGAGACCTGCTGATGGGTGATATAAAGACAATGAGACCTGCTGATGGGTGATATAAAGACAATGAGATCTGCTGATGGGTGATATAAAGACAATGAGACCTGCTGATGGGTGATATAAAGACCATGAGACCTGCTGATGGGTGATATAAAGACCATGAGACCTGCTGATGGGTGATATAAAGACCATGAGACCTGCTGATGGGTGATATAAAGACAATGAGACCTGCTGATGGGTGATATAAAGACCATGAGACCTGCTGATGGGTGATATAAAGACAATGAGACCTGCTGATGGGTAATATATAGACCATGAGACCTGCTGATGGGTAATATAAAGACCATGAGACCTGCTGATGGGTGATATAAAGACCATGAGACCTGCTGATGGGTAATATAAAGACCATGAGACCTGCTGATGGGTGATATAAAGACAATGAGACCTGCTGATGGGTGATATAAAGACAATGAGACCTGCTGATGGGTAATATAAAGACCATGAGACCTGCTGATGGGTGATATAAAGACCATGAGACCTGCTGATGGGTGATATAAAGACAATGAGACCTGCTGATGGGTGATATAAAGACAATGAGACCTGTTGATGGGTAATATAAAGACCATGAGACCTGCTGATGGGTGATATAAAGACCATGAGACCTGCTGATGGGTGATATAAAGACAATGAGACCTGCTGATGGGTAATATAAAGACCATGAGACCTGCTGATGGGTAATATAAAGACCATGAGACCTGCTGATGGGTGATATAAAGACCATGAGACCTGCTGATGGGTGATATAAAGACCATGAGACCTGCTGATGGGTGATATAAAGACCATGAGACCTGCTGATGGGTGATATAAAGACAATGAGACCTGCTGATGGGTGATATAAAGACCATGAGACCTGCTGATGGGTAATATAAAGACCATGAGACCTGCTGATGGGTAATATAAAGACAATGAGACCTGCTGATGGGTAATATAAAGACCATGAGACCTGCTGATGGGTGATATAAAGACCATGAGACCTGCTGATGGGTGATATAAAGACCATGAGACCTGCTGATGGGTAATATAAAGACAATGAGACCTGCTGATGGGTAATATAAAGACAATGAGACCTGCTGATGGGTGATATAAAGACCATGAGACCTGCTGATGGGTGATATAAAGACAATGAGACCTGCTGATGGGTGATATAAAGACAATGAGATCTGCTGATGGGTAATATAAAGACAATGAGACCTGCTGATGGGTGATATAAAGACCATGAGACCTGCTGATGGGTGATATAAAGACCATGAGACCTGCTGATGGGTGATATAAAGACCATGAGACCTGCTGATGGGTGATATAAAGACCATGAGACCTGCTGATGGGTGATATAAAGACCATGAGACCTGCTGATGGGTGATATAAAGACCATGAGACCTGCTGATGGGTGATATAAAGACAATGAGACCTGCTGATGGGTAATATAAAGACAATGAGACCTGCTGATGGGTGATATAAAGACCATGAGACCTGCTGATGGGTGATATAAAGACCATGAGACCTGCTGATGGGTGATATAAAGACAATGAGACCTGCTGATGGGTGATATAAAGACAATGAGATCTGCTGATGGGTGATATAAAGACAATGAGACCTGCTGATGGGTGATATAAAGACCATGAGACCTGCTGATGGGTGATATAAAGACCATGAGACCTGCTGATGGGTGATATAAAGACCATGAGACCTGCTGATGGGTGATATAAAGACAATGAGACCTGCTGATGGGTGATATAAAGACCATGAGACCTGCTGATGGGTGATATAAAGACAATGAGACCTGCTGATGGGTAATATATAGACCATGAGACCTGCTGATGGGTAATATAAAGACCATTAGACCTGCTGATGGGTGATATAAAGACCATGAGACCTGCTGATGGGTGATATAAAGACCATGAGACCTGCTGATGGGTGATATAAAGACCATGAGACCTGCTGATGGGTGATATAAAGATAATGAGACCTGCTGATGGGTGATATAAAGACCATGAGACCTGCTGATGGGTGATATAAAGACCATGAGACCTGCTGATGGGTGATATAAAGACAATGAGACCTGCTGATGGGTAATATAAAGACAATGAGACCTGCTGATGGGTGATATAAAGACAATGAGACCTGCTGATGGGTGATATAAAGACCATGAGACCTGCTGATGGGTGATATAAAGACAATGAGACCTGCTGATGGGTGATATAAAGACCATGAGACCTGCTGATGGGTGATATAAAGACCATGAGACCTGCTGATGGGTGATATAAAGACCATGAGACCTGCTGATGGGTGATATAAAGACAATGAGACCTGCTGATGGGTGATATAAAGACCATGAGACCTGCTGATGGGTGATATAAAGACAATGAGACCTGCTGATGGGTAATATATAGACCATGAGACCTGCTGATGGGTAATATAAAGACCATTAGACCTGCTGATGGGTGATATAAAGACCATGAGACCTGCTGATGGGTGATATAAAGACAATGAGACCTGCTGATGGGTGATATAAAGACAATGAGACCTGTTGATGGGTAATATAAAGACCATGAGACCTGCTGATGGGTGATATAAAGACCATGAGACCTGCTGATGGGTAATATAAAGACAATGAGACCTGCTGATGGGTGATATAAAGACCATGAGACCTGCTGATGGGTGATATAAAGACAATGAGACCTGCTGATGGGTGATATAAAGACAATGAGACCTGCTGATGGGTGATATAAAGACAATGAGACCTGCTGATGGGTGATATAAAGACCATGAGACCTGCTGATGGGTAATATAAAGACAATGAGACCTGCTGATGGGTAATATAAAGACCATGAGACCTGCTGATGGGTGATATAAAGACCATGAGACCTGCTGATGGGTGATATAAAGACCATGAGACCTGCTGATGGGTAATATAAAGACCATGAGACCTGCTGATGGGTAATATAAAGACAATGAGACCTGCTGATGGGTGATATAAAGACAATGAGACCTGCTGATGGGTAATATAAAGACCATGACCTGCTGACGGGTAATATAAAGACCATGACCTGCTGATGGGTGATATAAAGACCATGAGACCTGCTGATGGGTAATATATAGACCATGAGACCTGCTGATGGGTGATATAAAGACCATGAGACCTGCTGATGGGTAATATAAAGACAATGAGACCTGCTGATGGGTAATATAAAGACAATGAGACCTGCTGATGGGTGATATAAAGACAATGAGACCTGCTGATGGGTGATATAAAGACAATGAGACCTGCTGATGGGTAATATAAAGACAATGAGACCTGCTGATGGGTGATATAAAGACAATGAGACCTGCTGATGGGTAATATAAAGACAATGAGACCTGCTGATGGGTGATATAAAGACAATGAGACCTGCTGATGGGTAATATAAAGACAATGAGACCTGCTGATGGGTGATATATAGACCATGAGACCTGCTGATGGGTGATATAAAGACAATGAGACCTGCTGATGGGTGATATAAAGACCATGAGACCTGCTGATGGGTAATATAAAGACCATGAGACCTGCTGATGGGTAATATAAAGACAATGAGACCTGCTGATGGGTGATATAAAGACAATGAGACCTGCTGATGGGTAATATAAAGACCATGACCTGCTGATGGGTAATATAAAGACCATGACCTGCTGATGGGTGATATAAAGACCATGAGACCTGCTGATGGGTAATATATAGACCATGAGACCTGCTGATGGGTGATATAAAGACCATGAGACCTGCTGATGGGTAATATAAAGACAATGAGACCTGCTGATGGGTGATATAAAGACAATGAGACCTGCTGATGGGTAATATAAAGACAATGAGACCTGCTGATGGGTGATATAAAGACCATGAGACCTGTTGATGGGTAATATAAAGACCATGAGACCTGCTGATGGGTGATATAAAGACCATGAGACCTGCTGATGGGTGATATAAAGACCATGAGACCTGCTGATGGGTAATATATAGACCATGAGACCTGCTGATGGGTAATATAAAGACCATGAGACCTGCTGATGGGTGATATAAAGACCATGAGACCTGCTGATGGGTAATATAAAGACAATGAGACCTGCTGATGGGTAATATAAAGACAATGGGACCTGCTGATGGGTGATATAAAGACCATGAGACCTGCTGATGGGTGATATAAAGACCATGAGACCTGCTGATGGGTGATATAAAGACAATGGGACCTGCTGATGGGTGATATAAAGACAATGAGACCTGCTGATGTGTAATATAAAGACAATGAGACCTGCTGATGGGTGATATAAAGACCATGAGACCTGCTGATGGGTGATATAAAGACCATGAGACCTGCTGATGGGTGATATAAAGACCATGAGACCTGCTGATGGGTAATATAAAGACAATGAGACCTGCTGATGGGTGATATAAAGACAATGAGACCTGCTGATGTGTAATATAAAGACAATGAGACCTGCTGATGGGTGATATAAAGACCATGAGACCTGCTGATGGGTAATATATAGACCATGATACCTGCTGATGGGTGATATAAAGACCATGAGACCTGCTGATGGGTAATATAAAGACAATGAGACCTGCTGATGGGTGATATAAAGACCATGAGACCTGTTGATGGGTAATATAAAGACCATGAGACCTGCTGATGGGTGATATAAAGACCATGAGACCTGCTGATGGGTGATATAAAGACCATGAGACCTGCTGATGGGTAATATAAAGACCATGAGACCTGCTGATGGGTAATATAAAGACCATGAGACCTGCTGATGGGTGATATAAAGACCATGAGACCTGCTGATGGGTAATATAAAGACAATGAGACCTGCTGATGGGTAATATAAAGACAATGGGACCTGCTGATGGGTGATATAAAGACCATGAGACCTGCTGATGGGTGATATAAAGACCATGAGACCTGCTGATGGGTGATATAAAGACAATGGGACCTGCTGATGGGTGATATAAAGACAATGAGACCTGCTGATGTGTAATATAAAGACAATGAGACCTGCTGATGGGTGATATAAAGACCATGAGACCTGCTGATGGGTGATATAAAGACCATGAGACCTGCTGATGGGTGATATAAAGACCATGAGACCTGCTGATGGGTAATATAAAGACAATGAGACCTGCTGATGGGTGATATAAAGACAATGAGACCTGCTGATGTGTAATATAAAGACAATGAGACCTGCTGATGGGTGATATAAAGACCATGAGACCTGCTGATGGGTAATATAAAGACAATGAGACCTGCTGATGGGTAATATAAAGACAATGAGACCTGCTGATGGGTGATATAAAGACCATGAGACCTGCTGATGGGTAATATAAAGACCATGAGACCTGCTGATGGGTGATATAAAGACCATGAGACCTGCTGATGGGTAATATAAAGACAATGAGACATGCTGATGGGTGATATAAAGACAATGAGACCTGCTGATGGGTGATATAAAGACAATGAGACCTGCTGATGGGTAATATAAAGACAATGAGACCTGCTGATGGGTGATATAAAGACCATGAGACCTGCTGATGGGTGATATAAAGACAATGAGACCTGCTGATGGGTGATATAAAGACAATGAGACCTGCTGATGGGTAATATAAAGACCATGAGACCTGCTGATGGGTGATATAAAGACAATGAGACCTGTTGATGGGTAATATAAAGACCATGAGACCTGCTGATGGGTAATATAAAGACCATGAGACCTGCTGATGGGTGATATAAAGACAATGAGACCTGCTGATGGGTGATTTAAAGACCATGAGACCTGCTGATGGGTGATATATAGACCATGAGACCTGCTGATGGGTGATATAAAGACAATGAGACCTGCTGATGGGTGATATAAAGACAATGAGACCTGCTGATGGGTGATATAAAGACAATGAGACCTGCTGATGGGTGATATAAAGACCATGAGACCTGCTGATGGGTGATATAAAGACAATGAGACCTGCTGATGGGTGATATAAAGACAATGAGACCTGCTGATGGGTGATATATAGACCATGAGACCTGCTGATGGGTGATATAAAGACAATGAGACCTGCTGATGGGTGATATAAAGACAATGAGACCTGCTGATGGGTGATATAAAGACAATGAGACCTGCTGATGGGTAATATAAAGACCATGAGACCTGCTGATGGGTGATATAAAGACCATGAGACCTGCTGATGGGTGATATAAAGACCATGAGACCTGCTGATGGGTAATATAAAGACCATGAGACCTGCTGATGGGTGATATAAAGACCATGAGACCTGCTGATGGGTGATATATAGACCATGAGACCTGCTGATGGGTGATATAAAGACCATGAGACCTGCTGATGGGTGATATAAAGACAATGAGACCTGTTGATGGGTAATATAAAGACCATGAGACCTGCTGATGGGTAATATAAAGACCATGAGACCTGCTGATGGGTGATATAAAGACCATGAGACCTGCTGATGGGTGATATATAGACCATGAGACCTGCTGATGGGTGATATAAAAGACCATGAGACCTGCTGATAGGTGATATAAAGACCATGAGACCTGCTGATGGGTAATATAAAGACCATGAGACCTGCTGATGGGTAATATAAAGACAATGAGACCTGCTGATGGGTAATATAAAGACCATGAGACCTTCTGATGGGTAATATAAAGACCATGAGACCTGCTGATGGGTGATATAAAGACAATGAGACCTGCTGATGGGTAATATAAAGACCATGAGACCTGCTGATGGGTGATATAAAGACAATGAGACCTGCTGATGGGTAATATAAAGACAATGAGACCTGCTGATGGGTAATATAAAGACCATGAGACCTGCTGATGGGTGATATATAGACAATGACCTGCTGATGGGTGATATAAAGACCATGAGACCTGCTGATGGGTGATATAAAGACAATGAGACCTGCTGATTGGTGATATAAAGACCATGAGACCTGCTGATGGGTGATATAAAGACCATGAGACCTGCTGATGGGTAATATAAAGACCATGAGACCTGCTGATGGGTAATATAAAGACCATGAGACCTGCTGATGGGTAATATAAAGACAATGAGACCTGCTGATGGGTAATATAAAGACCATGAGACCTGCTGATGGGTGATATAAAGACAATGAGACCTGCTGATGGGTGATATAAAGACCATGATACCTGCTGATGGGTGATATAAAGACAATGAGACCTGCTGATGGGTGATATAAAGACCATGAGACCTGCTGATGGGTGATATAAAGACAATGAGACCTGCTGATGGGTAATATAAAGACAATGAGACCTGCTGATGGGTGATATAAAGACCATGAGACCTGCTGATAGGTGATATAAAGACCATGAGACCTGCTGATGGGTGATATAAAGACCATGAGACCTGCTGATGGGTGATATAAAGACCATGAGACCTACTGATGGGTGATATAAAGACCATGAGACCTGCTGATGGGTAATATAAAGACCATGAGACCTGCTGATGTGTGATATATAGACAATGACCTGCTGATGGGTGATATAAAGACCATGAGACCTGCTGATGGGTGATATAAAGACAATGAGACCTGCTGATGGGTGATATAAAGACCATGAGACCTGCTGATGGGTAATATAAAGACCATGAGACCTGCTGATGGGTGATATAAAGACAATGAGACCTGCTGATGGGTAATATAAAGACAATGAGACCTGCTGATGGGTAATATAAAGACCATGAGACCTGCTGATGGGTGATATAAAGACCATGAGACCTGCTGATGGGTGATATAAAGACCATGAGACCTGCTGATGGGTGATATAAAGACAATGAGACCTGCTGATGGGTGATATAAAGACAATGAGACCTGCTGATGGGTAATATAAAGACCATGAGACCTGCTGATGGGTAATATAAAGACCATGAGACCTGCTGATGGGTGATATAAAGACAATGAGACCTGCTGATGGGTGATATAAAGACCATGAGACCTGCTGATGGGTAATATATAGACAATGGGACCTGCTGATGGGTGATATAAAGACCATGAGACCTGCTGATGGGTGATATAAAGACAATGAGACCTGCTGATGGGTAATATAAAGACCATGAGACTTGCTGATGGGTAATATAAAGACAATGAGACCTGCTGATGGGTGATATAAAGACCATGAGACCTGCTGATGGGTGATATAAAGACCATGAGACCTGCTGATGGGTGATATAAAGACCATGAGACCTGCTGATGGGTGATATAAAGACCATGAGACCTGCTGATGGGTAATATAAAGACCATGAGACCTGCTGATGGGTGATATAAAGACCATGAGACCTGCTGATGGGTGATATAAAGACAATGAGACCTGCTGATGGGTAATATAAAGACCATGAGACCTGCTGATGGGTGATATAAAGACCATGAGACCTGCTGATGGGTGATATAAAGACCATGAGACCTGCTGATGGGTAATATAAAGACCATGAGACCTGCTGATGGGTGATATAAAGACCATTAGACCTACTGATGGGTAATATAAAGACCATGAGACCTGCTGATGGGTGATATAAAGACCATGAGACCTGCTGATGGGTGATATAAAGACCATGAGACCTGCTGATGGGTGATATAAAGACCATGAGACCTGCTGATGGGTGATATAAAGACAATGAGACCTGCTGATGGGTGATATAAAGACAATGAGACCTGCTGATGGGTAATATAAAGACCATGAGACCTGCTGATGGGTGATATACAGTGGGGGAAAAAAGTATTTAGTCAGCCACCAATTGTGCAAGTTCTCCCACTTAAAAAGATGAGAGAGGCCTGTAATTTTCATCATAGGTACACGTCAACTATGACAGACAAATTGAGAAAAAAAATCCAGAAAATCACATTGTAGGATTTTTTATGAATTTATTTGCAAATTATGGTGGAAAATAAGTATTTGGTCACCTACAAACAAGCAAGATTTCTGGCTCTCACAGACCTGTAACTTCTTCTTTAAGAGGCTCCCCTGTCCTCCACTCATTACCTGTATTAATGGCACCTGTTTGAACTTGTTATCAGTATAAAACACACCTGTCCACAACCTCAAACAGTCACACTCCAAACTCCACTATGGCCAAGACCAAAGAGCTGTCAAAGGACACCAGAAACAAAATTGTAGACCTGCACCAGGCTGGGAAGACTGAATCTGCAATAGGTAAGCAGCTTGGTTTGAAGAAATCAACCGTGGGAGCAATTATTAGGAAATGGAAGACATACAAGACCACTGATAATCTCCCTCGATCTGGGACTCCACGCAAGATCTCACCCCGTGGGGTCAAAATGATCACAAGAACGGTGAGCAAAAATCCCAGAACCACACGGGGGGACCTAGTGAATGACCTGCAGAGAGCTGGGACCAAAGTAACAATGCCTACCATCAGTAACACACTACGCCGCCAGGGACTCAAATCCTGCAGTGCCAGACGTGTCCCCCTGCTTAAGCCAGTACATGTCCAGGCCCGTCTGAAGTTTGCTAGAGTGCATTTGGATGATCCAGAAGAGGATTGGGAGAATGTCATATGGTCAGATGAAACCAAAATAGAACTTTTTGGTAAAAACTCAACTCGTCGTGTTTGGAGGACAAAGAATGCTGAGTTGCATCCAAAGAACACCATACCTACTGTGAAGCATGGGGGTGGAAACATCATGCTTTGGGGCTGTTTTTCTTCAAAGGGACCAGGACGACTGATCCGTGTAAAGGAAAGAATGAATGGGGCCATGTATCGTGAGATTTTGAGTGAAAACCTCCAGCCAATCAGCAAGGGCATTGAAGATGAAACGTGGCTGGGTCTTTCAGCATGACAATGATCCCAAACACACCGCCCGGGCAACGAAGGAGTGGCTTCGTAAGAAGCATTTCAAGGTCCTGGAGTGGCCTAGCCAGTCTCCAGATCTCAACCCCATAGAAAATCTTTGGAGGGAGTTGAAAGTCCGTGTTGCCCAGCGACAGCCCCAAAACATCACAGCTCTAGAGGAGATCTGCATGGAGGAATGGGCCAAAATACCAGCAACAGTGTGTGAAAACCTTGTGAAGACTTACAGAAAACATTTGACCTGTGTCATTGCCAACAAAGGGTATATAACAAAGTATTGAGAAACTTTTGTTATTGACCAAATACTTATTTTCCACCATAATTTGCAAATAAATTCATTAAAAATCCTACAATGTGATTTTCTGGATTTTTTTTTCTCATTTTGTCTGTCATAGTTGACGTGTACCTATGATGGAAATTACAGGCCTCTCTCATCTTTTTAAGTGGGAGAACTTGCACAATTGATGGCTGACTAAATACTTTTTTTCCCCACTGTATAGACCATGAGACCTGCTGATGGGTAATATAAAGACCATGAGACCTGCTGATGGGTGATATAAAAGACCATGAGACCTGCTGATAGGTGATATAAAGACCATGAGACCTGCTGATGGGTAATATAAAGACCATGAGACCTGCTGATGGGTGATATAAAGACAATGAGACCTGCTGATGGGTAATATAAAGACCATGAGACCTGCTGATGGGTGATATAAAGACCATGAGACCTGCTGATGGGTGATATAAAGACCATGAGACCTACTGATGGGTGATATAAAGACCATGAGACCTGCTGATGGGTAATATAAAGACCATGAGACCTGCTGATGGGTGATATATAGACAATGACCTGCTGATGGGTGATATAAAGACCATGAGACCTGCTGATGGGTGATATAAAGACAATGAGACCTGCTGATGGGTGATATAAAGACCATGAGACCTGCTGATGGGTAATATAAAGACCATGAGACCTGCTGATGGGTAATATAAAGAACATGAGACCTGCTGATGGGTGATATAAAGACCATGAGACCTGCTGATGGGTAATATAAAGACCATGAGACCTGCTGATGGGTGATATAAAGACAATGAGACCTGCTGATGGGTGATATAAAGACAATGAGACCTGCTGATGGGTGATATAAAGACCATGAGACCTGCTGATGGGTGATATAAAGACCATGAGACCTGCTGATGGGTGATATAAAGACCATGAGACCTGCTGATGGGTAATATAAAGACAATGACCTGCTGATGGGTAATATAAAGACCATGAGACCTGCTGATGGGTGATATAAAGACAATGACCTGCTGATGGGTGATATAAAGACCATGAGACCTGCTGATGGGTGATATAAAGACAATGAGACCTGCTGATGGGTGATATAAAGACAATGAGACCTGCTGATGGGTGATATAAAGACCATGAGACCTGCTGATGGGTAATATAAAGACAATGAGACCTGCTGATGGGTGATATAAAGACCATGAGACCTGCTGATGGGTGATATAAAGACAATGAGACCTGCTGATGTGTGATATAAAGACAATGAGACCTGCTGATGGGTGATATAAAGACAATGAGACCTGCTGATGGGTAATATAAAGACCATGAGACCTGCTGATGGGTGATATATAGACCATGAGACCTGCTGATGGGTAATATAAAGACCATGAGACCTGCTGATGGGTGATATAAAAGACCATGAGACCTGCTGATAGGTGATATAAAGACCATGAGACCTGCTGATGGGTAATATAAAGACCATGAGACCTGCTGATGGGTGATATAAAGACAATGAGACCTGCTGATGGGTAATATAAAGACCATGAGACCTGCTGATGGGTGATATATAGACCATGAGACCTGCTGATGGGTGATATAAAGACCATGAGACCTACTGATGGGTGATATAAAGACCATGAGACCTGCTGATGGGTAATATAAAGACCATGAGACCTGCTGATGGGTGATATATAGACAATGACCTGCTGATGGGTGATATAAAGACCATGAGACCTGCTGATGGGTGATATAAAGACAATGAGACCTGCTGATGGGTGATATAAAGACCATGAGACCTGCTGATGGGTAATATAAAGACCATGAGACCTGCTGATGGGTAATATAAAGACCATGAGACCTGCTGATGGGTGATATAAAGAACATGAGACCTGCTGATGGGTGATATAAAGACCATGAGACCTGCTGATGGGTAATATAAAGACCATGAGACCTGCTGATGGGTGATATAAAGACAATGAGACCTGCTGATGGGTGATATAAAGACAATGAGACCTGCTGATGGGTGATATAAAGACCATGAGACCTGCTGATGGGTGATATAAAGACCATGAGACCTGCTGATGGGTGATATAAAGACCATGAGACCTGCTGATGGGTAATATAAAGACAATGACCTGCTGATGGGTAATATAAAGACCATGAGACCTGCTGATGGGTGATATAAAGACAATGACCTGCTGATGGGTGATATAAAGACCATGAGACCTGCTGATGGGTGATATAAAGACAATGAGACCTGCTGATGGGTGATATAAAGACAATGAGACCTGCTGATGGGTGATATAAAGACCATGAGACCTGCTGATGGGTAATATAAAGACAATGAGACCTGCTGATGGGTAATATAAAGACCATGAGACCTGCTGATGGGTGATATAAAGACCATGAGACCTGCTGATGGGTGATATAAAGACAATGAGACCTGCTGATGGGTAATATAAAGACAATGACCTGCTGATGGGTAATATAAAGACCATGAGACCTGCTGATGGGTGATATAAAGACAATGACCTGCTGATGGGTGATATAAAGACCATGAGACCTGCTGATGGGTGATATAAAGACCATGAGACCTGCTGATGGGTGATATAAAGACCATGAGACCTGCTGATGGGTAATATAAAGACCATGAGACCTGCTGATGGGTAATATAAAGACCATGAGACCTGCTGATGGGTGATATAAAGACCATGAGACCTGCTGATGGGTAATATAAAGACCATGAGACCTGCTGATGGGTGATATAAAGACCATGAGACCTGCTGATGGGTGATATAAAGACAATGAGACCTGCTGATGGGTAATATAAAGACAATGAGACCTGCTGATGGGTAATATAAAGACCATGAGACCTGCTGATGGGTGATATAAAGACCATGAGACCTGCTGCTGGGTGATATAAAGACCATGAGACCTGCTGATGGGTAATATAAAGACCATGAGACCTGCTGATGGGTAATATAAAGACCATGAGACCTGCTGATGGGTAATATAAAGACCATGAGACCAGCTGATGGGTAATATAAAGACCATGAGACCTGCTGATGGGTGATATAAAGACAATGAGACCTACTGATGGGTGATATAAAGACCATGAGACCTGCTGATGGGTGATATAAAGACAATGAGACCTGCTGATGGGTGATATAAAGACAATGAGACCTGCTGATGGGTAATATAAAGACCATGATACCTGCTAATGGGTAATGTAAAGACCATGAGACCTGCTGATGGGTGATATAAAGACCATGAGACCTGCTGATGGGTGATATAAAGACAATGAGACCTGCTGATGGGTGATATAAAGACCATGATACCTGCTGATGGGTGATATAAAGACAATGAGACCTGCTGATGGGTGATATAAAGACAATGAGACCTGCTGATGGGTAATGTAAAGACAATGAGACCTACTGATGGGTGATATAAAGACCATGAGACCTGCTGATGGGTGATATAAAAACAATGAGACCTGCTGATGGGTGATATAAAGACCATGATACCTGCTGATGGGTGATATAAAGACAATGAGACCTGCTGATGGGTGATATAAAGACAATGAGACCTGCTGATGGGTGATATAAAGACCATGAGACCGGCTGATGGGTGATATAAAGACCATGAGACCTGCTGATGGGTGATATAAAGACCATGAGACCTGCTGATGGGTGATATAAAGACCATGAGACCTGCTGATGGGTGATATAAAGACCATGAGACCTGCTGATGGGTGATATAAAGACAATGAGACCTGCTGATGGGTGATATAAAGACAATGACCTGCTGATGGGTAATATAAAGACAATGAGACCTGCTGGTGGGTGATATAAAGACCATGAGACCTGCTGATGGGTGATATAAAGACCATGAGACCTGCTGATGGGTGATATAAAGACCATGAGACCTGCTGATGGGTGATATAAAGACCATGAGACCTGCTGATGGGTGATATAAAGACCATGAGACCTGCTGATGGGTGATATAAAGACCATGAGACCTGCTGATAGGTGATATAAAGACCATGAGACCTGCTGATGGGTGATATAAAGACCATGAGACCTACTGATGGGTGATATAAAGACCATGAGACCTGCTGATGGGTGATATAAAGACCATGAGACCTGCTGATGGGTGATATAAAGACAATGAGACCTGCTGATGGGTAATATAAAGACCATGAGACCTACTGATGGGTGATATAAAGACCATGAGACCTGCTGATGGGTAATATAAAGACCATGAGACCTGCTGATGGGTGATATATAGACAATGACCTGCTGATGGGTGATATAAAGACCATGAGACCTGCTGATGGGTGATATAAAGACAATGAGACCTGCTGATGGGTGATATAAAGACCATGAGACCTGCTGATGGGTAATATAAAGACCATGAGACCTGCTGATGGGTAATATAAAGACCATGAGACCTGCTGATGGGTGATATAAAGACCATTAGACCTGCTGATGGGTGATATAAAGACCATGAGACCTGCTGATGGGTAATATAAAGACCATGAGACCTGCTGATGGGTGATATAAAGACAATGAGACCTGCTGATGGGTAATATAAAGACAATGAGACATGCTGATGGGTAATATAAAGACCATGAGACCTGCTGATGGGTGATATAAAGACCATGAGACCTGCTGATGGGTGATTATATAGACAATGAGACCTGCTGATGGGTAATATAAAGACAATGACCTGCTGATGGGTAATATAAAGACCATGAGACCTGCTGATGGGTGATATAAAGACAATGACCTGCTGATGGGTGATATAAAGACCATGAGACCTGCTGATGGGTAATATAAAGACCATGAGACCTGCTGATGGGTAATATAAAGACCATGAGACCTGCTGATGGGTAATATAAAGACCATGAGACCTGCTGATGGGTAATATAAAGACCATGAGACCTGCTGATGGGTGATATAAAGACAATGAGACCTACTGATGGGTAATATAAAGACCATGAGACCTGCTGATGGGTGATATAAAGACCATGAGACCTGCTGATGGGTGATATAAAGACCATGACCCCTGCTGATGGGTAATATAAAGACCATGAGACCTGCTGATGGGTGATATAAAGACCATGAGACCTGCTGATGGGTGATATAAAGACAATGAGACCTGCTGATGGGTGATATAAAGACCATGATACCTGCTGATGGGTGATATAAAGACAATGAGACCTGCTGATGGGTGATATAAAGACAATGAGACCTGCTGATGGGTAATATAAAGACAATGAGACCTACTGATGGGTGATATAAAGACCATGAGACCTGCTGATGGGTGATATAAAGACAATGAGACCTGCTGATGGGTGATTTAAAGACCATGATACCTGCTGATGGGTGATATAAAGACAATGAGACCTGCTGATGGGTGATATAAAGACAATGAGACCTGCTGATGGGTGATATAAAGACCATGAGACCTGCTGATGGGTGATATAAAGACCATGAGACCTGCTGATGGGTGATATAAAGACCATGAGACCTGCTGATGGGTGATATAAAGACAATGAGACCTGCTGATGGGTAATATAAAGACCATGAGACCTGCTGATGGGTGATATAAAGACCATGAGACCTGCTGATGGGTGATATAAAGACAATGAGACCTGCTGATGGGTGATATAAAGACAATGAGACCTGCTGATGGGTGAAATAAAGACCATGAGACCTGCTGATGGGTGATATAAAGACAATGAGACCTGCTGATGGGTGATATAAAGACAATGAGACCTGCTGATGGGTAATATAAAGACCATGAGACCTGCTGATGGGTGATATAAAGACCATGAGACCTGCTGATGGGTGATATAAAGACCATGAGACCTGCTGATGGGTAATATAAAGACAATGAGACCTGCTGATGGGTAATATAAAGACCATGAGACCTGCTGATGGGTGATATAAAGACCATGAGACCTGCTGATGGGTGATATAAAGACCATGAGACCTGCTGATGGGTGATATAAAGACAATGACCTGCTGATGGGTAATATAAAGACAATGAGACCTGCTGGTGGGTGATATAAAGACCATGAGACCTGCTGATGGGTGATATAAAGACCATGAGACCTGCTGATGGGTGATAAAAAAGACCATGAGACCTGCTGATGGGTGATATAAAGACCATGAGACCTGCTGATGGGTGATATAAAGACCATGAGACCTGCTGATAGGTGATATAAAGACCATGAGACCTGCTGATGGGTGATATAAAGACCATGAGACCTACTGATGGGTGATATAAAGACCATGAGACCTGCTGATGGGTGATATAAAGACCATGAGACCTGCTGATGGGTGATATAAAGACAATGAGACCTGCTGATGGGTAATATAAAGACCATGAGACCTACTGATGGGTGATATAAAGACCATGAGACCTGCTGATGGGTAATATAAAGACCATGAGACCTGCTGATGGGTGATATATAGACAATGACCTGCTGATGGGTGATATAAAGACCATGAGACCTGCTGATGGGTGATATAAAGACAATGAGACCTGCTGATGGGTGATATAAAGACCATGAGACCTGCTGATGGGTAATATAAAGACCATGAGACCTGCTGATGGGTGATATAAAGACAATGAGACCTGCTGATGGGTAATATAAAGACAATGACCTGCTGATGGGTAATATAAAGACCATGAGACCTGCTGATGGGTGATATAAAGACAATGACCTGCTGATGGGTGATATAAAGACCATGAGACCTGCTGATGGGTGATATAAAGACAATGAGACCTGCTGATGGGTGATATAAAGACCATGAGACCTGCTGATGGGTAATATAAAGACAATGAGACCTGCTGATGGGTAATATAAAGACCATGAGACCTGCTGATGGGTGATATAAAGACCATGAGACCTGCTGATGGGTGATATAAAGACAATGAGACCTGCTGATGGGTAATATAAAGACAATGACCTGCTGATGGGTAATATAAAGACCATGAGACCTGCTGATGGGTGATATAAAGACCATGAGACCTGCTGATGGGTGATATAAAGACCATGAGACCTGCTGATGGGTGATATAAAGACAATGAGACCTGCTGATGGGTAATATAAAGACCATGAGACCTGCTGATGGGTGATATAAAGACCATGAGACCTGCTGATGGGTGATATAAAGACAATGAGACCTGCTGATGGGTAATATAAAGACCATGAGACCTGCTGATGGGTGATATAAAGACCATGAGACCTGCTGATGGGTAATATAAAGACCATGAGACCTGCTGATGGGTAATATAAAGACCATGAGACCTGCTGATGGGTAATATAAAGACCATGAGACCTGCTGATGGGTGATATAAAGACCATGAGACCTGCTGATGGGTGATATAAAGACCATGAGACCTGCTGATGGGTGATATAAAGACCATGAGACCTGCTGATGGGTGATATAAAGACCATGAGACCTGCTGATGGGTGATATAAAGACAATGAGACCTGCTGATGGGTAATATAAAGACCATGAGACCTGCTGATGGGTAATATAAAGACCATGAGACCTGCTGATGGGTGATATAAAGACCATGAGACCTGCTGATGGGTGATATAAAGACAATGACCTGCTGATGGGTGATATAAAGACAATGAGACCTGCTGATGGGTGATATAAAGACCATGAGACCTGCTGATGGGTAATATAAAGACAATGAGACCTGCTGATGGGTAATATAAAGACCATGAGACCTGCTGATGGGTGATATAAAGACCATGAGACCTGCTGATGGGTGATATAAAGACAATGAGACCTGCTGATGGGTAATATAAAGACAATGACCTGCTGATGGGTAATATAAAGACCATGAGACCTGCTGATGGGTGATATAAAGACCATGAGACCTGCTGATGGGTGATATAAAGACCATGAGACCTGCTGATGGGTGATATAAAGACAATGAGACCTGCTGATGGGTAATATCCTCAGTGATGGCTCACTCCTGGATTGCGTCCTACCTGACCGGTCGCTCCTACCAAGTGGCGTGGCGGGAAGCTGTCTCCGCACCACGTGCTCTCACCACTGGTGTCCCCCAGGGCTCGGTTCTAGGCCCTCTCCTTTTCTCCCTATATACCAAGTCACTTGGCTCTGTCATATCCTCACATGGCCTTTCCTATCATTGCTACGCTGACGATACACAACTAATCTTCTCCTTTCCCCCTTCTGATAACCAGGTGGCGAATCGCATCTCTGCATGTCTGGCAGACATATCAGTATGGATGACGGATCACCACCTCAAGCTGAACCCTGGCAAGACGGAGCTGCTCTTCCTCCCGGGGAAGGACTGCCCGTTCCATGATCTCGCCATCACGGTTGACAACTCCGCTGTGTCCTCCTCCCAGAGTGCGAAGAGCCTAGGCGTGACCCTGGACAACACCCTGTCGTTCTCCGCCAACATCAAGGCGGTGACCCGCTCCTGCAGGTTCATGCTCTACAACATTCGGAGAGTGCGACCCTGCCTTACACAGGAAGCGGCGCAGGTCCTGGTCCAGGCACTTGTCATCTCCCGTCTGGACTACTGCAACTCGCTGTTGGCTGGCCTCCCTGCCTGTGCCATTAAACCCCTACAACTCATCCAGAATGCCGCAGCCCGTCTGGTGTTCAACCTTCCCAAGTTCTCTCACGTCACCCCCCTCCTCCGCACACTCCACTGGCTTCCAGTTGAAGCTCGCATCCGCTACAAGACCATGGTGCTTGCCTATGGAGCAGTGAGGGGAACGGCACCTCTGTACCTTCAGGCTCTGATCAGTCCCTACACCCAAACGAGGGCATTGCGTTCATCCACCTCTGGCCTGCTGGCTCCCCTTCCTCTGCGGAAGCATAGCTCCCGCTCAGCCCAGTCAAAACTGTTCGCTGCTCTGGCACCCCAATGGTGGAACAAGCTCCCTCACGACGCCAGGACAGCAGAGTCACTCACCACCTTCCGGAGACGCTTGAAACCCCACCTCTTTAAGGAATACCTGGGATAGGATAAAGTATTCCTTCTAACCCCCCCCCCCCCCCCAAAATTGTAAAGTGGTTATCCCACTGGCTATAGGGTGAACGCACCAATTTGTGAGTCGCTCTGGCTAAGAGCGTCTGCTAAATGACGTTAATGTGCCCTTGAGCAAGGCACTTAACCCTAATTGCTCCTGTAAGTCGCTCTGGATAAGAGCGTCTGCTAAATGACTAAAATGTAATGTAAATGTAATATAAAGACCATGAGACCTGCTGATGGGTGATATAAAGACCATGAGACCTGCTGATGGGTGATATAAAGACAATGAGACCTGCTGATGGGTAATATAAAGACCATGAGACCTGCTGATGGGTGATATAAAGACCATGAGACCTGCTGATGGGTAATATAAAGACCATGAGACCTGCTGATGGGTAATATAAAGACCATGAGACCTGCTGATGGGTAATATAAAGACCATGAGACCTGCTGATGGGTGATATAAAGACCATGAGACCTGCTGATGGGTGATATAAAGACCATGAGACCTGCTGATGGGTGATATAAAGACCATGAGACCTGCTGATGGGTGATATAAAGACAATGAGACCTGCTGATGGGTAATATAAAGACCATGAGACCTGCTGATGGGTAATATAAAGACCATGAGACCTGCTGATGGGTGATATAAAGACCATGAGACCTGCTGATGGGTGATATAAAGACAATGAGACCTGCTGATGGGTGATATATAGACCATGAGACCTGCTGATGGGTGATATAAAGACCATGAGACCTGCTGATGGGTGATATAAAGACAATGAGACCTGCTGATGGGTAATATAAAGACCATGAGACCTGCTGATGGGTGATATAAAGACCATGAGACCTGCTGATGGGTGATATAAAGACAATGAGACCTGCTGATGGGTGATATATAGACCATGAGACCTGCTGATGGGTGATATAAAGACAATGAGACCTGCTGATGGGTGAAATATAGACCATGAGACCTGCTGATGGGTGATATAAAGACAATGAGACCTGCTGATGGGTGATATATAGACCATGAGACCTGCTGATGGGTGATATATAGACCATGAGACCTGCTGATGGGTGATATATAGACCATGAGACCTGCTGATGGGTGATATAAAGACAATGAGACCTGCTGATGGGTGATATAAAGACCATGAGACCTGCTGATGGGTGATATATAGACCATGAGACCTGCTGATGGGTGATATAAAGACCATGAGACCTGCTGATGGGTGATATAAAGACCATGAGACCTGCTGATGGGTGATATAAAGACAATGAGACCTGCTGATGGGTGATATATAGACCATGAGACCTGCTGATGGGTGATATAAAGACAATGAGACCTGCTGATGGGTGATATATAGACCATGAGACCTGCTGATGGGTGATATAAAGACAATGAGACCTGCTGATGGGTGATATATAGACCATGAGACCTGCTGATGGGTGATATATAGACCATGAGACCTGCTGATGGGTGATATATAGACCATGAGACCTGCTGATGGGTGATATAAAGACAATGAGACCTGCTGATGGGTGATATAAAGACCATGAGACCTGCTGATGGGTGATATATAGACCATGAGTCCTGCTGATGGGTGATATAAAGACAATGAGACCTGCTGATGGGTGATATAAAGACAATGAGACCTGCTGATGGGTGATATAAAGACCATGAGACCTGCTGATGGGTAATATAAAGACCATGAGACCTGCTGATGGGTGATATAAAGACCATGAGACCTGCTGATGGGTAATATAAAGACAATGAGACCTGCTGATGGGTGATATAAAGACAATGAGACCTGCTGATGGGTGATATATAGACCATGAGACCTGCTGATGGGTGATATATAGACCATGAGACCTGCTGATGGGTGATATAAAGACAATGAGACCTGCTGATGGGTGATATAAAGACAATGAGACCTGCTGATGGGTGATATAAAGACCATGAGACCTGCTGATGGGTGATATAAAGACAATGAGACCTGCTGATGGGTGATATATAGACCATGAGACCTGCTGATGGGTGATATAAAGACAATGAGACCTGCTGATGGGTGATATATAGACCATGAGACCTGCTGATGGGTGATATATAGACCATGAGACCTGCTGATGGGTGATATATAGACCATGAGACCTGCTGATGGGTGATATAAAGACAATGAGACCTGCTGATGGGTGATATAAAGACCATGAGACCTGCTGATGGGTAATATAAAGACAATGAGACCTGCTGATGGGTGATATATAGACCATGAGACCTGCTGATGGGTGATATAAAGACCATGAGACCTGCTGATGGGTGATATAAAGACCATGAGACCTGCTGATGGGTGATATAAAGACAATGAGACCTGCTGATGGGTGATATATAGACCATGAGACCTGCTGATGGGTGATATAAAGACAATGAGACCTGCTGATGGGTGATATATAGACCATGAGACCTGCTGATGGGTGATATAAAGACAATGAGACCTGCTGATGGGTGATATATAGACCATGAGACCTGCTGATGGGTGATATATAGACCATGAGACCTGCTGATGGGTGATATATAGACCATGAGACCTGCTGATGGGTGATATAAAGACAATGAGACCTGCTGATGGGTGATATAAAGACCATGAGACCTGCTGATGGGTGATATATAGACCATGAGTCCTGCTGATGGGTGATATAAAGACAATGAGACCTGCTGATGGGTGATATAAAGACAATGAGACCTGCTGATGGGTGATATAAAGACCATGAGACCTGCTGATGGGTAATATAAAGACCATGAGACCTGCTGATGGGTGATATAAAGACCATGAGACCTGCTGATGGGTAATATAAAGACAATGAGACCTGCTGATGGGTGATATAAAGACAATGAGACCTGCTGATGGGTGATATAAAGACCATGAGACCTGCTGATGGGTGATATATAGACCATGAGACCTGCTGATGGGTGATATAAAGACAATGAGACCTGCTGATGGGTGATATAAAGACAATGAGACCTGCTGATGGGTGATATAAAGACCATGAGACCTGCTGATGGGTAATATAAAGACCATGAGACCTGCTGATGGGTGATATAAAGACAATGAGACCTGCTGATGGGTGATATAAAGACCATGAGACCTGCTGATGGGTGATATATAGACCATGAGACCTGCTGATGGGTGATATAAAGACAATGAGACCTGCTGATGGGTGATATAAAGACAATGAGACCTGCTGATGGGTGATATAAAGACCATGAGACCTGCTGATGGGTAATATAAAGACCATGAGACCTGCTGATGGGTGATATAAAGACAATGAGACCTGCTGATGGGTAATATAAAGACCATGAGACCTGCTGATGGGTGATATAAAGACCATGAGACCTGCTGATGGGTAATATAAAGACCATGAGACCTGCTGATGGGTAATATAAAGACCATGACCTGCTGATGGGTAATATAAAGACAATGAGACCTGCTGATGGGTAATATAAAGACCATGAGACCTGCTGATGGGTGATATAAAGACAATGAGACCTGCTGATGGGTGATATAAAGACAATGAGACCTGCTGATGGGTAATATAAAGACAATGAGACCTGCTGATGGGTAATATAAAGACCATGACCTGCTGATGGGTGATATAAAGACCATGAGACCTGCTGATGGGTAATATATAGACCATGAGACCTGCTGATGGGTGATATAAAGACCATGAGACCTGCTGATGGGTAATATAAAGACAATGAGACCTGCTGATGGGTGATATAAAGACCATGAGACCTGCTGATGGGTAATATAAAGACCATGAGACCTGCTGATGGGTGATATAAAGACCATGAGCCCTGCTGATGGGTGATATAAAGACAATGAGACCTGCTGATGGGTGATATAAAGACCATGAGACCTGCTGATGGGTAATATAAAGACCATGAGACCTGCTGATGGGTGATATAAAGACCATGAGACCTGCTGATGGGTAATATAAAGACAATGAGACCTGCTGATGGGTGATATAAAGACCATGAGACCTGCTGATGGGTGATATAAAGACCATGAGACCTGCTGATGGGTGATATAAAGACCATGAGACCTGCTGATGGGTGATATAAAGACCATGAGACCTGCTGATAGGTGATATAAAGACCATGAGACCTGCTGATGGGTGATATAAAGACCATGAGACCTGCTGATGGGTGATATAAAGACCATGAGACCTGCTGATGGGTAATATAAAGACCATGAGACCTGCTGATGGGTGATATAAAGACAATGAGACCTGCTGATGGGTAATATAAAGACAATGAGACCTGCTGATGGGTAATATAAAGACAATGAGACCTGCTGATGGGTGATATAAAGACCATGAGACCTGCTGATGGGTGATATATAGACCATGAGACCTGCTGATGGGTAATATAAAGACAATGAGACCTGCTGATGGGTAATATAAAGACAATGAGACCTGCTGATGGGTAATATAAAGACCATGAGACCTGCTGATGGGTAATATAAAGACCATGAGACCTGCTGATGGGTGATATAAAGACAATGAGACCTGCTGATGGGTAATATAAAGACCATGAGACCTGCTGATGGGTGATATAAAGACCATGAGACCTGCTGATGGGTAATATAAAGACAATGAGACCTGCTGATGGGTGATATAAAGACAATGAGACCTGCTGATGGGTGATATAAAGACAATGAGACCTGCTGATGGGTAATATAAAGACAATGAGACCTGCTGATGGGTGATATAAAGACCATGAGACCTGCTGATGGGTGATATATAGACCATGAGACCTGCTGATGGGTAATATAAAGACAATGAGACCTGCTGATGGGTAATATAAAGACAATGAGACCTGCTGATGGGTAATATAAAGACCATGAGACCTGCTGATGGGTAATATAAAGACCATGAGACCTGCTGATGGGTGATATAAAGACAATGAGACCTGCTGATGGGTAATATAAAGACCATGAGACCTGCTGATGGGTGATATAAAGACCATGAGACCTGCTGATGGGTAATATAAAGACAATGAGACCTGCTGATGGGTGATATAAAGACAATGAGACCTGCTGATGGGTGATATAAAGACAATGAGACCTGCTGATGGGTAATATAAAGACAATGAGACCTGCTGATGGGTGATATAAAGACCATGAGACCTGCTGATGGGTGATATAAAGACCATGAGACCTGCTGATGGGTAATATAAAGACCATGAGACCTGCTGATGGGTGATATAAAGACAATGAGACCTGTTGATGGGTAATATAAAGACCATGAGACCTGCTGATGGGTAATATAAAGACCATGAGACCTGCTGATGGGTGATATAAAGACCATGAGACCTGCTGATGGGTGATATAAAGACCATGAGACCTGCTGATGGGTGATATAAAGACCATGAGACCTGTTGATGGGTAATATAAAGACCATGAGACCTGCTGATGGGTAATATAAAGACCATGAGACCTGCTGATGGGTGATATAAAGACCATGAGACCTGCTGATGGGTAATATAAAGACCATGAGACCTGCTGATGGGTGATATAAAGACCATGAGACCTGCTGATGGGTGATATATAGACCATGAGACCTGCTGATGGGTGATATAAAGACCATGAGACCTGCTGATGGGTGATATAAAGACAATGAGACCTGCTGATGGGTAATATAAAGACCATGAGACCTGCTGATGGGTAATATAAAGACCATGAGACCTGCTGATGGGTAATATAAAGACCATGAGACCTGCTGATGGGTGATATAAAGACAATGAGACCTGCTGATGGGTGATATAAAGACAATGAGACCTGCTGATGGGTAATATAAAGACAATGAGACCTGCTGATGGGTGATATAAAGACCATGAGACCTGCTGATGGGTGATATAAAGACAATGAGACCTGCTGATGGGTGATATAAAGACAATGAGACCTGCTGATGGGTGATATAAAGACAATGAGACCTGCTGATGGGTGATATAAAGACCATGAGACCTGCTGATGGGTGATATAAAGACCATGAGACCTGCTGATGGGTGATATAAAGACAATGAGACCTGCTGATGGGTGATATAAAGACCATGAGACCTGCTGATGGGTAATATAAAGACCATGAGACCTGCTGATGGGTAATATAAAGACCATGAGACCTGCTGATGGGTGATATAAAGACAATGAGACCTGCTGATGGGTAATATAAAGACCATGAGACCTGCTGATGGGTGATATAAAGACCATGAGACCTGCTGATGGGTAATATAAAGACCATGAGACCTGCTGATGGGTAATATAAAGACCATGACCTGCTGATGGGTAATATAAAGACAATGAGACCTGCTGATGGGTAATATAAAGACCATGAGACCTGCTGATGGGTGATATAAAGACAATGAGACCTGCTGATGGGTGATATAAAGACAATGAGACCTGCTGATGGGTAATATAAAGACAATGAGACCTGCTGATGGGTAATATAAAGACCATGACCTGCTGATGGGTGATATAAAGACCATGAGACCTGCTGATGGGTAATATATAGACCATGAGACCTGCTGATGGGTGATATAAAGACCATGAGACCTGCTGATGGGTAATATAAAGACAATGAGACCTGCTGATGGGTGATATAAAGACCATGAGACCTGCTGATGGGTAATATAAAGACCATGAGACCTGCTGATGGGTGATATAAAGACCATGAGCCCTGCTGATGGGTGATATAAAGACAATGAGACCTGCTGATGGGTGATATAAAGACCATGAGACCTGCTGATGGGTAATATAAAGACCATGAGACCTGCTGATGGGTGATATAAAGACCATGAGACCTGCTGATGGGTAATATAAAGACAATGAGACCTGCTGATGGGTGATATAAAGACCATGAGACCTGCTGATGGGTGATATAAAGACCATGAGACCTGCTGATGGGTGATATAAAGACCATGAGACCTGCTGATGGGTGATATAAAGACCATGAGACCTGCTGATAGGTGATATAAAGACCATGAGACCTGCTGATGGGTGATATAAAGACCATGAGACCTGCTGATGGGTGATATAAAGACCATGAGACCTGCTGATGGGTAATATAAAGACCATGAGACCTGCTGATGGGTGATATAAAGACAATGAGACCTGCTGATGGGTAATATAAAGACAATGAGACCTGCTGATGGGTAATATAAAGACAATGAGACCTGCTGATGGGTGATATAAAGACCATGAGACCTGCTGATGGGTGATATATAGACCATGAGACCTGCTGATGGGTAATATAAAGACAATGAGACCTGCTGATGGGTAATATAAAGACAATGAGACCTGCTGATGGGTAATATAAAGACCATGAGACCTGCTGATGGGTAATATAAAGACCATGAGACCTGCTGATGGGTGATATAAAGACAATGAGACCTGCTGATGGGTAATATAAAGACCATGAGACCTGCTGATGGGTGATATAAAGACCATGAGACCTGCTGATGGGTAATATAAAGACAATGAGACCTGCTGATGGGTGATATAAAGACAATGAGACCTGCTGATGGGTGATATAAAGACAATGAGACCTGCTGATGGGTAATATAAAGACAATGAGACCTGCTGATGGGTGATATAAAGACCATGAGACCTGCTGATGGGTGATATATAGACCATGAGACCTGCTGATGGGTAATATAAAGACAATGAGACCTGCTGATGGGTAATATAAAGACAATGAGACCTGCTGATGGGTAATATAAAGACCATGAGACCTGCTGATGGGTAATATAAAGACCATGAGACCTGCTGATGGGTGATATAAAGACAATGAGACCTGCTGATGGGTAATATAAAGACCATGAGACCTGCTGATGGGTGATATAAAGACCATGAGACCTGCTGATGGGTAATATAAAGACAATGAGACCTGCTGATGGGTGATATAAAGACAATGAGACCTGCTGATGGGTGATATAAAGACAATGAGACCTGCTGATGGGTAATATAAAGACAATGAGACCTGCTGATGGGTGATATAAAGACCATGAGACCTGCTGATGGGTGATATAAAGACCATGAGACCTGCTGATGGGTAATATAAAGACCATGAGACCTGCTGATGGGTGATATAAAGACAATGAGACCTGTTGATGGGTAATATAAAGACCATGAGACCTGCTGATGGGTAATATAAAGACCATGAGACCTGCTGATGGGTGATATAAAGACCATGAGACCTGCTGATGGGTGATATAAAGACCATGAGACCTGCTGATGGGTGATATAAAGACCATGAGACCTGTTGATGGGTAATATAAAGACCATGAGACCTGCTGATGGGTAATATAAAGACCATGAGACCTGCTGATGGGTGATATAAAGACCATGAGACCTGCTGATGGGTAATATAAAGACCATGAGACCTGCTGATGGGTGATATAAAGACCATGAGACCTGCTGATGGGTGATATATAGACCATGAGACCTGCTGATGGGTGATATAAAGACCATGAGACCTGCTGATGGGTGATATAAAGACAATGAGACCTGCTGATGGGTAATATAAAGACCATGAGACCTGCTGATGGGTAATATAAAGACCATGAGACCTGCTGATGGGTAATATAAAGACCATGAGACCTGCTGATGGGTGATATAAAGACAATGAGACCTGCTGATGGGTGATATAAAGACAATGAGACCTGCTGATGGGTAATATAAAGACAATGAGACCTGCTGATGGGTGATATAAAGACCATGAGACCTGCTGATGGGTGATATAAAGACAATGAGACCTGCTGATGGGTGATATAAAGACAATGAGACCTGCTGATGGGTGATATAAAGACAATGAGACCTGCTGATGGGTGATATAAAGACCATGAGACCTGCTGATGGGTGATATAAAGACCATGAGACCTGCTGATGGGTGATATAAAGACCATGGCAGTCTGGTTTAGTAAGAGTCAGTGTGACTTGTGGCATGAGCACGATTTAGTTTAATCCTGGGTATTTACCAGAACAAATACATCTACTGCAGACAATAATCACAATTTTCCTTCCACAGGCTGTGAACTGTCAGAGCCAAGACCAGAACTGCATTGTTCACCGTTAAACTGTGGCCAAATGGGAAACCTTGTTTCACAACCTGTCATTCAGCAGAAAAAAAAATGTATAATGTGCAATTTGTTTAGTGGGGCCCATTATGACTGGAATAGCTAGCAATCAGACAGTCTTGGCAAGATTTAGAGGGTGTGTGTGTGTGTGTGTGTGTGTGTGTGTGTGTGTGTGTGTGTGTCTGTGTGTGTGTGTGTGCATACGTGTGTGTGTGTGTGTGTGTGTGTGTGTCTGTGTGTGTGTGTCTGTGTGTGTGTGTGTCTGTGTCTGTGTGTGTGTCTGTGTGTGTGTGTCTCTGTGTGTGTCTCTGTGTGTGTGTGTCTCTGTGTGTGTGTGTGTGTGTGTGTGTGTGTGTGTGTGTGTGTGTGTGTGTGTGTGTGTGTGTGTGTGTGGCTGTGTGTGTGTGTGTGTGTCTGTGTGTGTGTGTGGCTGTGTGTGTGTGTGTTTGTGTGTCTGTGTCTGTGTGTGTGGCTGTGTGTGTGTGTGTGGCTGTGTGAGTGTGTGTGTGTGTGTGTGTGTGTGTGTGTGTGTGTGTGTGTGTGTGTGTGTGTGTGTGTGTGTGTGTGTGTGTGTGTGTTAGAATTCTAGCAGTGAGAAACCTTCTAATGACCTCTCCAAATCACAACGACCCACAATGCATTAGTCAGAACCGATTCATGTTCCAGGATACTGACTCTGTCATTAGATGTGGTAAAGTATCACTGTTTAGTTATTTAGTGTAACTTGTTCTTTTTAGGGGGTGCGTCCCAAATGTCACCCTATTCCTTATATAATGCACTACTTTAGATCAGAGCCCCTATAGGTCTTGGTTAAATAAATAAATAAATAGTGCACTATATAGGGAGTAGGGTGTGATTTGGGACTCAGCCTTAGTCCTGTCCATGTGTATAGACTTCTCCACCTCCTCCTCTTGTGTGTTTAGTGTCTTCACAGCTCCCTAATTAACCGAGTGACAAACGTCTAGCTAACATTCTCTATGTCTTCACAGCTCCCTAATTAACACAGTGACAAACGTCTAGCTAACATTCTCTATGTGGACAGTTGCACCACTTTGGTTGAACTGGTGGAAAATCCTTTCTGCTGTTTAACCGCTGCTCTGTAATCCCATAGGATGGAAAACTCAACATACCATCAGAGCAACACGGTACTGGTACCCTGTTACTAGATGAAGACTTGTACCCTGTTACTAAATGAAGACTAGTACCCTGTTACTAGATGAAGACTAGGACCCTGTTACTAGATGAAGACTAGGACCCTGTTACTAGATGAAGACTAGGACCCTGTTACTAGATGAAGACTAGGACCCTGTTACTAGATGAAGACTAGGACCCTGTTACTAGATGAAGACTAGTACCCTGTTACTAGATGAAGACTAGGACCCTGTTACTAGATGAAGACTAGGACCCTGTTACTAGATGAAGACTAGGACCCTGTTACTAGATGAAGACTAGGACCCTGTTACTAGATGAAGACTAGGATCCTGTTACTAGATGAAGACTAGGACCCTGTTACTAGATGAAGACTAGGACCCTGTTACTAGATGAAGACTAGGACCCTGTTACTAGATGAAGACTAGGACCCTGTTACTAGATGAAGACTAGGACCCTGTTACTAGATGAAGACTGGTACCCTGTTACTAGATGAAGACTAGGACCCTGTTACTAGATGAAGACTAGGACCCTGTTACTAGATGAAGACTAGGACCCTGTTACTAGATGAAGACTAGGACCCTGTTACTAAATGAAGACTAGGACCCTGTTACTAGATGAAGACTAACAATACGGTACTGGTACCCATGCTGGTTAAGTGTGCCTTGAATTCTCTGCAGCAGAGGTAACTCAGTTTCATCATAGCGCTTGATGGTTTTTGCGACTGCACTTGAAGAAACTTTCAAAGTTCTTGACATTTTCCATATTGACTGACCTTCATGTCTTAAAGTAATGATGGACTGTCGTTTCTCTTTGCTTATTTGAGCTGTTCTTGACATAATATGGACTTGGTCTTTTACCAAATAGGGCTATCTTCTGTATACCACCCCTACCTTGTCACAACACAACTGATTGGCTCAAACGCATTAAGAAGGAAATATATAAGTTATGTCAAAGTTTTGATGTCTTCACTATTATTCTACAATGTAGAAAATAGTAAAAATAAAGAAAAACCCTGGAATGAATAGGTGTGTCCAAACGTTTGACTGGTACTGTATGTATACATACAACAATATCAGTGACCCTTCACTTTTTCCACATTTTGTTATGTTACAGCCTTATTCAATACCCCATAATGACAAAGCAAAAACAGGTTTTTAGAAATGTTTGCAAATGTATTACAAATAAAAAAAATGAAATATCACATTTACTTATGTATTCAGACCCTTTACTCAGTACTTTGTTGAAGCACCTTTGGCAGCGATTACAGCATCGAGTCTTCTCTTTCTCTCATAGTGCATCAAAATTATTTTTTAGAATACAACCACTCCTTATAATGTATCAACACATAACATACATTTTACATAGATAAAACCACATACCTGCATCCAAAAGAAAAGACAAAAACATCTGTAGAGCACAAACATGTTCTGCCCATTGTCGCCTCTTTCTACAACACAGACGCACAACACAAAGGACTGGGATCAGTGGAGGAGCCTAGCTATCGTTCACACATACAATACCTTAGCTAGCTAGTAACCACATGTTGAACTGAACTGGGATCAGTGGAGGAGCCTAGCCATCGTTCTCACATACAATACCTTAGCTAGCTAGTAACCACATGTTGAACTGAACTGGGATCAGTGGAGGAGCCTAGCCATCGTTCACACATACAATACCTTAGCTAGCTAGTAACCACATGTTGAACTGAACTGGGATCAGTGGAGGAGCCTAGCCATCGTTCACACATACAATACCTTAGCTAGCTAGTAACCACATGTTGAACTGAACTGGGATCAGTGGAGGAGCCTAGCCATCGTTCACACATACAATACCTTAGCTAGCTAGTAACCACATGTTGAACTGAACTGGGATCAGTGGAGGAGCCTAGCCATCGTTCACACATACAATACCTTAGCTAGCTAGTAACCACATGTTGAACTGAACTGGGATCAGTGGAGGAGCCTAGCCATCGTTCGCACATACAATACCTTAGCTAGCTAGTAACCACATGTTGAACTGAACTGGGATCAGTGGAGGAGCTAGCCATCGTTCACACATACAATACCTTAGCTAGCTAGTAACCACATGTTGAACTGAACTGGGATCAGTGGAGGAGCCTAGCCATCGTTCACACATACAATACCTTAGCTAGCTAGTAACCACATGTTGAATTCAGAATGTTAATATCATCCTAAAAAGTACAATTACAATTGCATCAATACCATCCACTCATGAGTAAACTCTAAATATACAACATTATTCATGAACAAAACACTTTGTGCTTGAAGGAATCTAACTTTTCTGAAGACGACAGAAAAAGCGTGCCTACCTCTGTCACGATCGTTATAACAAGTGGACCAAGGCGCAGCGTGATATGCGTACATCTTTTAATGCGTACTTTGCACACTACAACAAAACAACAAAACGAAACGTGAAGTCCTCGGTCATACAACACAAACCTAAACGGAACAAGATCCCACAAAAGACAAGTGCACAACAGGCTGTCTCTAATTGGGAACCACCCCGGCCAACATAGAAACACATAAACTAGAACAAGAACATAGAAAACGAAACAGAGAACCTAACACCCAGAAACTAACACATAGAAACTAACACCCTGGCTCAACATATAAAAGTCCCCAGAGCCAGGGCGTGACAGTACCCCCCCCCAAAGGCGCGGACTGCGACCGCACCAACTAAACCCAACAGGGTAGGGGCCGGGTGGGCATTCCGCCTCGGAGGCGGATCCGGCTCCGGGCGTGACCACCACCCTCTAACTAACCCCCCGTAGCGCCCCTGGTCTGGTCCCGCTGGCAGGAGCTGGACTGGACATTGGTGGAGCGGATTGCTTAGGCTCCGGTGAAACAGGCACAGGCTGTGCCGGACTGACGACGCGCACCACAGGCTTGGTGCGGGGAGCAGGAATGGGCCGGACCGGGCTGACGACGCGCACCACTGGCTTGGTGCGGGGAGCAGGAACGGGCCGGACCGGGCTGGCGACGCGCACCACTGGCTTGGTGCGGGGAGCAGGAACAGGCCGGACCGGGCTGGCGATGCGCACCACTGGCTTGGTGCGGGCAGCAGGAACAGGCCGGGCCAGGCTGGCGACGCGCACCACAGGCTTGGTGCAAGGGGCAGGAACAGGCCAGGCCGGGCTGGCGACGCGCACCCCAGGCTTGGTACGAGGGGCAGGAACAGGCCCGGCCGGGCTGGCGACGCGCATCACAGGCTTGGTGCGAGGGACAGGAACAGGCCGGACCGTACTGGGAACACACACCACTGGCCTTGTGCGGGGATCAGGAACGGGCCGGGCCGGACCGGACTGGTAACACACCCCAGTACCTCTCGCCGTGCCTCTACACTCTCCTTCCCTCTAATGACCAATGGCCCCCGTAACCTGGTGGCATTCTCTCCTAGTCCACAATCTCGCCCTGTAGCTGCCTCCAGCAGCCCCGTCGTCCATGCCGCCCCCAACATTTTTTATTGGGGTTCCATCTCGGTTGTCCGACGACGGCCCGGTTGGCGCCGCTTCTCCTCTCCTGCCTGGGTCTCCCCCTTCATCGCCCTCCAGTAACGGACGGCCTCCTCCTCCGTTATCCTCCCCCAACCGAGGAGGACATCTACCAACGTTACCTCCGGCGTTTGCTCCTGGAAACGCTGCTTGGTCCTGTTTTGGTGGGATCTTCTGTCACGATCGTTATAACAAGTGGACCAAGGCGCAGCGTGATATGCGTACATCTTTTAATGCGTATTTGCACACTACAACAAAACAACAAAACGAAACGTGAAGTCCTCGGTCATACAACACAAACCTAAACGGAACAAGATCCCACAAAAGACAAGTGCACAACAGGCTGCCTAAGTATGGTTCCCAATCAGAGACAACGAGCCACAGCTGTCTCTAATTGGGAACCACCCCGGCCAACATAGAAACACATAAACTAGAACAAGAACATAGAAAACGAAACATAGAACCTAACACCCAGAAACTAACACATAGAAACTAACACCCTGGCTCAACATATAAAAGTCCCCAGAGCCAGGGCGTGACAACCTCTCATAGTGCATCAACATGATTTGAGCAGGCAGGGCAAAACGTTAAGTACACACTCCCCTATTCTCAGGATGCTGGCATGAATAATAACACATCAACATATATATTAATATATGAACCTGGTGAAATTCACAAAGTACTTTAACAACTCTTACACCTACGGCGACCTTTCTCAATAACAAGGCTATGCTCACTGAGTCTGTACACAGTCAAAGCTTTCCTTAAGTTTGGGTGAGTCACAGTGGTCAGGTATTCTGCCACTGTGTACTCTCTGTTTAGGGCCAAATAGCATTCTAGTTTGCTCTGTTTTCTTTCCAATGTGTCAAGTAATTATCTTTTTGTTTTCTCATGATTTGGTTGGGTCTAATTGTGTTGTTGTTGTTGTCCTGGGGCTCTGTGGGGTCTGTTTGTGTTTGTGAACAGAGCCCCAGGACCAGCTTACTTAGGGGACTCTTCTCCAATCTCTCTGTAAGTGAAGGCTTTGTTATGGAAAGTTTGGGAATCACTTCCTTTTTAATGGTTATAGAATTTAATGGCTCTTTTCTAGATTTTGATAATTAGCGGGTATTGGCCTAATTCTGCTCTGCATGCATTATTTGGTGTTTTTCGTTGTATACAGGATATTTTTGCAGAATTTTGCATGCAGAGTCTCAATTTGGTGTTTGTCCCATTTTGTGAATTCTTGGTTGGTGAGCGGACCCCAGACCTCACAACCATAAAGGGCAATGGGTTCTATAACTGATTCAAGTATTTTTAGCCAGATCCTAATTGGTATGTCAAATTTTATGTTCCTTTTGATTGCACAGAAGGCCCTTCTTGCCTTGTCTCTCAGATCGTTCACAGCTTTGTGGAAGTACCTGCGGCGCTGATGTTTAGGCCGAGGTATGTATAGTTTTTTGTGTGCTCTTGGGCAACGGTGTCTAGATGGAATTTGTATTTGTGGTCCTGGCAACTGGGCCTTTTTGGAACACCATTATTTTTGTCTTACTGAGATTAACGGTCAGGGCCCAGGTCTGACAGAATCTGTGCAGAAGATCTAGGTGCTGCTGTAGGCCCTCCTTGGTTGGTGACAGAAGCACCAGATCATCAGCAAAGAGTAGACATTTGACTTCAGATTCTAGTAGGGTGAGGCCGGGTGCTGCAGACTGTTCTAGTGCCCTCGCCAATTCGTCGATATATATGTTGAAGAGGGTGGGGCTTAAACTGCATCCCTGTCTCACCCCACGGCCCTGTGGAAAGAAATGTGTGTGTTTTTTGCCAATTTTAACCACACACTTGTTGTTTGTGTAGATGGATTTTATAATGTTGTATGTTTTTCTCACAACCCCACTTTCCATCCATTTGTATAGCAGACCCTCATGCCAAATTGTGATGGTGGTTATTCAGTCTTACTCCATGGTGGAACATGGTGGTTGTGGTGATAGTGTTGGTAAAGACTGTGTTCATTGTTATAGCAGGAGAAGAGAGGAGAGCAGGGGAGGAGAGCAGGGGACAGGAGAGCAGCGGAGAGGAGAGGCGCAAAGAGGAGAGGAGAGCAGGGGAGAACAGAGGAGGAGAGAGGAGAGAGAGAGAGAGAGAGAGAGAGAGAGAGAGAGAGAGAGAGAGAGAGAGGAGAACAGAGGAGAACAGAGGAGAGGAGAACAGAGGAGAACAGAGGAGAGGAGAGGAGAGGAGAGGAGAGGAGAGGAGAGGAGAGGAGAGGAGAGGAGAGGAGAGGAGAGCAGGGGACAGGAGAGCAGGGGAGAGGAGAGCAG
>NW_028163704.1:0-17500 GCF_964263955.1 Coregonus lavaretus
TTGTTAACCTTTTGTCACAGTTTGTGTCCACTAACAGATGATCCAAATCACTCTGGAGGTTGAAGATAACCCATTCCACCGCCCCCCCCCCCCCCCCCCCCCCCCCCCGCCCCCCGTTCACTCTCTGTACCGGTAGCCTATCCAGCAGTATGGTAGCTTACTGGGGTACCGTTAACCATTTACAGTGGGGAGAACAAGTATTTGATACACTGCCGATTTTGCAGGTTTTCCTACTTACAAAGCATGTAGAGGTCTGTAATTTTTATCATAGGTACACTTCAACTGTGAGAGACGGAATCTAAAACAAAAATCCAGAAAATCACATTGTATGATTTTTAAGTAATTAATTTGCATTTTATTGCATGACATAAGTATTTGATACATCAGAAAAGCAGAACTTAATATTTGGTACAGAAACCTTTGTTTGCAATTACAGAGATCATACGTTTCCTGTAGGTCTTGACCAGGTTTGCACACACTGCAGCAGGGATTTTGGTCCACTCCTCCATACAGACCTTCTCCAGATCCTTCAGGTTTCGGGGCTGTCGCTGGACAATACGGACTTTCAGCTCCCTCCAAAGATTTTCTATTGGGTTCAGGTCTGGAGACTGGCTAGGCCACTCCAGGACCTTGAGATGCTTCTTATGGAGCCACTCCTTAGTTGCCCTGGCTGTGTGTTTCGGGTCGTTGTCATGCTGGAAGACCCAGCCACGACCCATCTTCAATGCTCTTACTGAGGGAAGGAGGTTGTTGGCCAAGATCTCGCGATACATGGCCCCATCCATCCTCCCCTCAATACGGTGCAGTCGTCCTGTCCCCTTTGCAGAAAAGCATCCCCAAAGAATGATGTTTCCACCTCCATGCTTCACGGTTGGGATGGTGTTCTTGGGGTTGTACTCATCCTTCTTCTTCCTCCAAACACGGCGAGTGGAGTTTAGACCAAAAAGCTCTATTTTTGTCTCATCAGACCACATGACCTTCTCCCATTCCTCCTCTGGATCATCCAGATGGTCATTGGCAAACTTCAGACGGGCCTGGACATGCGCTGGCTTGAGCAGGGGGACCTTGCGTGCGCTGCAGGATTTTAATCCATTACGGCGTAGTGTGTTACTAATGGTTTTCTTTGAGACTGTGGTCCCAGCTCTCTTCAGGTCATTGACCAGGTCCTGCCGTGTAGTTCTGGGCTGATCCCTCACCTTCCTCATGATCATTGATGCCCCACGAGGTGAGATCTTGCATGGAGCCCCAGACCGTGGGTGATTGACCGTCATCTTGAACTTCTTCCATTTTCTAATAATTGCGCCAACAGTTGTTGCCTTCTCACCAAGCTGCTTGCCTATTGTCCTGTAGCCCATCCCAGCCTTGTGCATGTCTACAATTTTATCCCTGATGTCCTTACACAGCTCTCTGGTCTTGGCCATTGTGGAGAGGTTGGAGTCTGTTTGATTGAGTGTGTGGACAGGTGTCTTTTATACAGGTAACGCGTTCAAACAGGTGCAGTTAATACAGGTAATGAGTGGAGAACAGGAGGGCTTCTTAAAGAAAAACTAACAGGTCTGTGAGAGCCGGAATTCTTACTGGTTGGTAGGTGATCAAATACTTATGTCATGTAATAAAATGCAAATTAATTACTTAAAAATCATACAATATGATTTTCTGGATTTTTGTTTTAGATTCCGTCTCTCACAGTTGAAGTGTACCTATGATAAAGATTACAGACCTCTACATGCTTTGTAAGTAGGAAAACCTGCAAAATCGGCAGTGTATCAAATACTTGTTCTCCCCACTGTATATAGGGTTGCCTGGTGGGGCCCTGTGCTGTACTGTCAACAGTGTGGTTGCTGTGGCAACAGTGACAGCGGTGTTGGCTAGATAACCCATTTGGGATAAATATTTGTGGACCCCAAACATCCATCATCGGACATTCAATAATTTGGTGTTGAAAGTAACTGGTAAAACAATGTGTGTGTGTGTGTGTGTGTTTATTTATTTCTGTGTTTGGTGTCAAGGAGCGTGAATCAAAGGCTGCTTCCACAGGGGCACTTGACTTCCACAGCAAGGCTCAGTCAAGACCCACTGTGCATGTGTGTGGATGCACTGTACCAATATAAACACATGTGTAGCTATCCTCAACCGTAACCCAAACCCTAACCCTAGTTTCATGTCAACATCCCGGTTCAACCCTAACCCCAACCCTCAACCCTAATACAAGCATGTCAAAAAGTATCTCTGTAAAAAGTAGCTTGTTATGTTATAACAAAATCTGGTATTCCAGTATGTTAGGCCATTGATGTTTAGTGGCATGTGAAATATTAAACAAACTTTATTCTTTGATCAAGAAAGATCAGAATCTTACAGATAAGCATCTGGGATGGCTTTGCTTTCTTTTCAATTATAATAATGATAATAATAATAAATACGTTTTATCAGTGAGCAAACCCATTCATTCTTTGCAATAAAATGGCTTGTGAAATTGTCTTTCTCTTTCTCTTTAGTTTTGTGGACATTCCTATTATTTAAAGTTGATACGAGACCCACGAGACCCTCTCTCCTCTCTCTCTCTCTCTCTCTCTCTCTCTCTCTCTCTCTCTCTCTCTCTCTCTCTCCTCTCTCTCTCTCTCTCTCCCCTCTCTCTCTCCTCTCTCTTTTTCTCTATATCTCTCTCCTCTATTTCTCTCTCTCTCTCTCTCTCTCTCTCTCTCTCTCCCCTCCCTCTCTCTCTCTCTCTCTCTCTCTCCCCTCCCTCTCTCTCTCTCCTCTCTCTCTCTCTCTCTCTCTCTCCTCTCTCTCTCTCTCTCTCTCGCTCTCTCTCTCTCTCTCTCTCTCTCTCTCTCTCTCTCTCTCTCTCTCTCTCTCTCTCTCTCTCTCTCTCTCTCTCTCTCTCTCCTCTCTCTCTCTCCTCTCTCTCTCTCCTATCTATTTCTCTCTCTCCCTCTCTCAGAGCATTACTCATTAAGGCTAGCTGCTCAGTTTGACATCACTGTCTGACATCACTCATCATATCAGAGCCTTAATCACAGCTGATCTCCACCATGTACATATGACCACATTGTTAACACAGCCCTCTCTCTCCACCATCCCTCCATCCATCCCTCCACCCATCCATCCATCCATCCATCCATCCCTCCATCCATCTCTCCATCCATCCCTCCATCCATCCCTCCACCCATCCCTCCACCATCCATCCCTCCACCCATCCCTCCATCCATCCCTCCATCCATCCATCCATCCATCCCTCCATCCATCCCTCCACCCATCCCTCCATCCATCCCTCCATCCATCCATCCATCCATCCCTCCATCCATCTCTCCATCCATCCCTCCATCCATCCCTCCACCACCCATCCCTCCACCCATCCCTCCACCCATCCCTCCACCATCCATTCCTCCACCCATCCATCCCTCCATCCCTCCCTCCATCCATCATTCCTCCATCCCTCCATCCCTCCATCCATCTCTCCATCCATCCCTCCATCCATCCATCCCTCCACCCATCCCTCCATCCATCCATCCCTCCACCCACCCATCCATCCATCCATCCATCCATCCATCCATCCATCCATCCCTCCATCCATCCCTCCATCCCTCCCTCCATCCATCATTCCTCCATCCCTCCATCCATCCATCCATCTCGCTCCCTCTCCTCTCTCAGGAGTGATTGTGAGATCGACTGGAATTATTTTCACACTATTGGGTTTTGGTGTGTATGTTTATATATATTGATTAGTTTAGTTGTTTTAAGGTTATCTTGTCTAACTATCACTAAGCACGTATAGGGGTGGTGGGATCATTGAGGTTGTTTTTTGCGAGGGCACAACCAGCGGGTGGGGCTGGTTGCAATGGCCACTCGCAGAAGTTTGAAAAATTTAGTCGGTGGCATGGAGTAAAGATCCCTGCTGCGGCCGGGTGTTCAGTGGAAGAATGTAGCTTGGCAGTGGGTGCTATCATTGGCTATGAAAGCATCAAATGCTTTGGCTGTGGAAGAGAGGGGCATTTGGTACGTATTTGTCCCGAGAACGAGCGCGCAGAGTCTGGTAGCAGCTCTAGTGCTGGTGCAGCTAATGCACCACCACGCAGGGATGAACATGCTAAGGGTGCAGGGGAAGGGAGAAGGTGGGCAGAAGTGGTAGATCAGAACAAAGAGGGAGGGGAAACAGTTGGTGAGATTGAGACTGCGGTCGCTGAGGTGGTGCTGGAAAATGAAATTGGAGGTCAAGAGGAGATTGAAATAATGGAAAAGGAAGCAGCTGTTTTCAAAGTACCTAGGAGTAAGAGGAAGAATTTAAGGGGTGGTGAAGGGTCTAATTCCAAGAGGAAGGTAGAGATTGATAAATCAGTTGAGGATGAACAGGTTGTAGAGATGGTGGGTTTTTCTTCTGGGGAGGATAGCGAGAGTGAGTCATCTAACGCGTCACAACAAAATAGTGAGATAAATGGGGTGGAAGGGAGGTATGGGATTGAGAAGGTACGTCAATTTCTGAAGTTGACAAAATGGAAGAAATATATGCAGGATTATAATGTATCCCATTTTTTCCTGAAAGTGAATTGTTTATTGAATCAGCAAAGTTTCTGATGTCAAAAATAACAGGGGGAGGTTTGACAAGCCCTGAAATTGCTAGACTCAAGAAAGTGGTCACGAGAGCGATAAGTGATGTAAATTCTAAAGAAAATGAAAGAGTTCAGTTGCAGCCTTAACCGTCCCGTGTAGCTCAGTTGGTAGAGCATGGCACTTGCAATGCCAGGGTTGTGGGTTAGATTCCTACGGGGGGCCAGTATGAAAATGTATGCACTCACTAACTGTAAGTCGCTCTGGATAAGAGCATCTGCTAAATGACTAAAATGAAAAAAAATGTAAAGAGATGTGGTTTCTGTGACTTCCTCTGTATTATTTTTTCATCCATGAGCAGTTTTAAGATTTCTTCTTTAAACGTAAATGGGGCAAGAGACGTTAAAAAAAGAGCCATAGTGTATGAGTTAATTAGAGGAAAGGGAAGTGACATACGTTCTCTACAAGAAACGCATAGTAATTTAGAAAATGAAGTTATGTGGCAACAGGAGTGGGGGGGTGGACAGTGGTGTAGTGTGTTACCAATTGTTTTCTTGGTGACTATGGTCCCAGCTGCCTTGAGATCATTGACAAGATCCTCCCATGTAGTTCTGGGCTGATTCCTCACCCTTCTCATGATCATTGCAACTCCACAAGGTGAGATCTTGCATGGAGCCCCAGGCAGAGGGAGATTGACAGTTATTTTGTGTTTCTTCCATTTGCGAATAATCGCACCAACTGTTGTCACCTTCTCACCAAGCTGCTTGGCGATGGTCTTGTAGCCCATTCCAGCCTTGTGTAGGTCTACAATCTTGTCCCTGACATCCTTGGAGAGCTCTTTGGTCTTGGCCATGGTGGAGAGTTTGGAATCTGATTGATTGATTGCTTCTGTGGACAGGTGTCTTTTATACAGGTAACAAGCTGAGATTAGGAGCACTCCCTTTAAGAGTGTGCTCCTAATCTCAGCTCGTTACCTGTATAAAAGACACCTGGGAGCCAGAAATCTTTCTGATTGAGAGGGGGTCAAATACTTATTTCCCTCATTAAAATGCAAATCAATTTATAACATTTTTGACATGCGTTTTTCTTGATTTTTTTGTTGTTATTCTGTCTCTCACTGTTCAAATAAACCTACCATTAAAATGATAGACTGATCATTTCTTTGTCAGTGGGCAAACGTACAAAATCAGCAGGGGATCAAATACTTTTTTCCCTCACTGTATATGCCCCAGTGGTGACAGTTGAGAGGGTGTTTTTTAGAGACATTATCAAATACCATTGAGAAATGTAATAATGAAGATTATTTATTTATTGCTGGGGATTTTAACTGCACAGTCAGTGATTTAGATAGAAATCACAAAGAACCTAATATAGCCTCAAGGACTTTTTTAAAACGCCTCATTGTAACACATGAACTGTGTGATATTTGGCGGAGTCAACATGGAGGCACGAGACAGTACACCTGGGCACATGTGAGAGAGAACACCATCTCTATGGCCAGGTTAGATAGGTTTTATAGTTTTGAGCATCAATCAGGTCTGTAAATCAAGTGTGATAACCCCAGTGGGATTTTCTGATCATTGTTTAATAACAGAGGTGGTGTTCATGAACGATGTAAAACCCAAAAGCGCATACTGGCATTTTAATATAACTTTATTGAGTGATCATGTTACGAACCCCGTGGCTCTAAACGTCTAGGGTGGATGGACATGAGACCCGTAACATAAATTATGCAAATTAGGAGTGTGGCATGGAGCAGTGAGAACAAATGTGACACAACAACCATGAACTACCGTCAAACACAAATGGTTTATTTCAGAACACACGGTAAGGGTTTGGGAAAAAGGGCTGAGCAGGACCCAAGAAATGAAACAATAGTGTAAAACCCCCTAAACTGATCTTGCCTGCCTCAAGAACCGCTAGGCTACTGCTACCATACAAAAATACAGTGGGTGGTCCGCTCAGGTCTAACTAGTGTTTTTAGACAGAATTCTTCCTACGGGTAATGTACGCCCAAGGGCAACTAGCTTAAACTCCCCTTTTCCCAGAAACACACAAAGCTACAAAACAGGGTAATCAGCAATAAAGTACGTACACAATACACAGGACACAACAGTATCCACACTCACATAAAGAAACGGATTCTAACAAAGTTACCAATAGGGTAACCAACAACTTAGTGAGTACACAACACACAGGACACAACAGTATCCACACTCACATAAAGAAATGGATTCTAACAAAGTTACCAATAGGGTAACCAACAACTTAGTGAGTACACAACACACAGGACACCACCGTGTCCATACTCACATATGGCAAAAATCTCTCTCTCTTGCAACACACACAAGTTTGGTTTTTATACAATGGGCTGTGTGATTGAACAAACGAGTAACAGGTGGTGCAATGCACAGGAATGTTCACTGATTGGTCCAATCAGCAGACACCTCAACGACCACCAATCAGGAACATACAGGACACCTGTGATTAGGGCAGAAGGAGAGAAACACACAAAAACACAGGATACCTGTATCCGTAACACTCCCACCCTTAAAAGAGCAAACCACAATGGTTTGCGACACACGTACCATCACAACACCCAAATTCACAAATCATCCTATCGGGATAACAAAAAAAAACCTAGATCATTACACACACGAGACAAAGCATCTGCCAACACACTATCCAACCCCTCTTCGCAGAGGAATGGCCTCTGGGTACCTGGTGGCCACACACATAATTGTCAACATAAACTGGTTACCAGATTTTGTTTTTGGTAATGGTCCAACACAATCAACCATCACATGTTCGAATGGTTCACCTATGGCCGGTATGGGACAAAGAGGCGCGGGGGAAATAACCTGGTTCGGTTTCCCAACTACTTGACAGGTGTGGCAAGTCCGACAGAACTGAGCCACATCTTGTTTTAAGCCAGGCCAAAAGAAATGTCGCAAAACACGATCATAAGTCTTGGTGACTCCCAGATGTCCGGACCACTGGTGATCATGAGCGAGGGATAAAACATTTTGTCGAAAGGCTGTAGGAATCACTATTTGGTAAACAGCATTCCAATCTCCGCCAGCGTCAACATGGGATGTCCATTTACGCATGAGGAGATTACCATCAATGAAGTATGCCATGTTTTTCTTCTTTAGCTCGTCCTCTGAGACAACACTAGAAAAACATTTAGCCAGACTAATGTCAACCTGTTGGTTAGCGATCAGCTGCTCACGAGTAACTGGTAACTGTATTGCCTCAGCAACAAGTTCCACATCCTTCTTCCTTTCTCTGGGCTGTTGGTCAGACTGCACCAGCTTACCAGAGGTAGCACCCGAACTATCCTCTGGGTCACACTCTCTGAAAAGAATCGTGTCTGACAAATCTACCACTTCACCCACTTGTCGGGCTTGAGCACGTGTGACAGCACAAGCGGGGAACACATCTGGATAACCCTGTGCCAGCTCCTCGGAGAGAGACTGGTCACTTTTATCCATTACCTCCAATACGGGTATTACCTTTCCTCCGGCAATATCGTTGCCCATTATAAATGTCACACCTTTTACTGGCAACATAGGACGTACGCCCACTCTGAACAATCCACTGACTAACTCAGAGTGTACGTTCACAAAGTGCAATGGCACTGGGACAAATCCCATTTCAATTCCTTGTACTAACACATTGGAACCACAATATGTATTATTAGACAAGGGCAACACATCAGATAGTATGAACGACTGCGCCGCACCAGTATCTCTGAGGATTCTAACTGGACGCTGAGACGCTTCGTCATCTGATATAGAAACAAACCCCTCAAAAATGAACGGTTCATAACTGTGATCTGGGACAGGGACTTTCAAACCACATTCACTATGAGACTTCTGTCTTGATTCCGGCCTTACAACCGTACGAATCAGCCCAACACCCGTTGGCGGCCTGGCGTGCTGAGGCATCCCCGGTTTGCGTTTTAGCAGAAAGCAATCATTAACCATATGTCCCACCTTATGACAATAGAAACAGTGACGCACATCTTTTGGGCGTGCTGGATGTACTGCTGGTCGACTAGGATTAAAAGTTAGCAACTCCGCAGCCCTGCTCTCCGTACGAGCCGAAAACACGCTCTTATGCGTCAACACAAACTCGTCTGCCAATACAGACGCTTCCGACAGTGAGGATACTTTCTGTTCGTTCAGATAAACTACAATGCGTTCCGGTAAACAATTTTTAAACTCTTCTAACAAGATTAACTCCCGTAGAGAGTTAAAATCAGTTACCTTACTAGCACTGTGCCATTTGTCAAACAGATTTCCTTTGTCTCTAGCAAACTCCACATAAGTCTGAGTAGGAGACTTTTTATGAGACCTAAATCTTTGTCGATATGCCTCAGGAACAAGCTCATAGGCACGAAGAACAGTAGCTTTGACCACTTCATAATTCAAACTGTCTTCAAGAGGTAGCGCTGCCAGAACCTCTTGGGCTTTACCTGTTAGCTTACACTGAAGTAATAGGCACCATACCTCGTCGGGCCATTTCAATGCTACCGCTATACGTTCAAAAACACTGAAATAGGAATCAACCTCTGACTCCCTGAACACAGGTACCAAGGTGATCTGCCTACTAATATCAAACGTAGCAGATGACACAGCTGGTGAGGATGGCTCACTAGCAGGCATAGTATTAGCAGAGACTAACCTCGCTGTTTCTGCCTCTAGTTCCATTTTACGCACCTCTAGTTCCATCTTACGCGTCTCCAGTTCTTGATCAAGCCTACGCGTCTCCAGTTCCATCTTACGCGTCTCCTGTTCTATCTTACGCGTCTCCTGTTCTGCCTCTAGCTCCATTTTACGCATCTCCAGCTTGTCTTGCCTGATTTGTGCCCGCTCTTCCGCCTCCATTTGGAGCCGTGTCGAGCGGACATCCATCCTGGCATCACTGTCAGTCAGTGGGGAGAGTGGGTCATAACGGGGCAATGTGGCTGGAGCCTTAGTCTCGTCCTCAGACACTGATGGGCTTACAGGAACAGCAACCACATCCCCTACAGGAGCAGCAGACTCAGGCGGCGGTAACTCAAGCACTCGCTCGTTCAACAATATCGCTAGCACTACTTCCCTAACTTCTGCTTTCACTAAACCCCTCGGTATGGGTAAAGAAAAGTGGTCAGCCAAAGCCTGTAGATCCACTCTACGGCAATTCTCAAAAACCCCCCACGTAGGGTTTTCCAAAAATGCCTCTAACTCAAAAGTAGCCATCCTACTAGCAACACGAGCCGTCGACTACTGAACACAAAAAAAAACAGGTAGTACAGCTGCCAAGCTCAACACTGAACCAGACACTTACTAATTTGCACGAGTAGCATGGGATAGATCCCAGACGAGCCCCCACTTTATGTTACGAACCCCGTGGCTCTAAACGTCTAGGGTGGATGGACATGAGACCCGTAACATAAATTATGCAAATTAGGAGTGTGGCATGGAGCAGTGAGAACAAATGTGACACAACAACCATGAACTACCGTCAAACACAAATGGTTTATTTCAGAACACACGGTAAGGGTTTGGGAAAAAGGGCTGAGCAGGACCCAAGAAATGAAACAATAGTGTAAAACCCCCTAAACTGATCTTGCCTGCCTCAAGAACCGCTAGGCTACTGCTACCATACAAAAATACAGTGGGTGGTCCGCTCAGGTCTAACTAGTGTTTTTAGACAGAATTCTTCCTACGGGTAATGTACGCCCAAGGGCAACTAGCTTAAACTCCCCTTTTCCCAGAAACACACAAAGCTACAAAACAGGGTAATCAGCAATAAAGTACGTACACAATACACAGGACACAACAGTATCCACACTCACATAAAGAAACGGATTCTAACAAAGTTACCAATAGGGTAACCAACAACTTAGTGAGTACACAACACACAGGACACAACAGTATCCACACTCACATAAAGAAATGGATTCTAACAAAGTTACCAATAGGGTAACCAACAACTTAGTGAGTACACAACACACAGGACACCACCGTGTCCATACTCACATATGGCAAAAATCTCTCTCTCTTGCAACACACACAAGTTTGGTTTTTATACAATGGGCTGTGTGATTGAACAAACGAGTAACAGGTGGTGCAATGCACAGGAATGTTCACTGATTGGTCCAATCAGCAGACACCTCAACGACCACCAATCAGGAACATACAGGACACCTGTGATTAGGGCAGAAGGAGAGAAACACACAAAAACACAGGATACCTGTATCCGTAACAGATCACTTCAGGAAATGTTTTAGTTTTTTCTGGGAGAGGTGGAGGTCTCAAAAGGCCAGTTTTGTATCCCTTCAACAGTGGTGGGATATAGGGAAAATCCAGATTCAACAATTCTGTAATCAATGCACGAGGAATGTCACCAAGGATATCACCAGATCAATGAAAGCCCTAGAGACTGAAATAATAGAACTCATGACGTTGGTTGAGACCACAGGAGATCGAGGCCATACTCAGGCCCTCAAGAGGAAAAAAGCTGCATTGGCAGACTTGCTGGGTATCAGAGCACAGGGGGCATTGGTGAGAAGTAAGTTTCAGGGAAATTTTTCTTTGGTTTAGAGAAAAAGAATGGACAAATAAGAATTATTCATTGTCTCAAATGAACTGTTGGACAGGAGCTCACTAGCCCTAGTGAAATTAGAAGGAGGGCAGTAGAGTTCTATGCTGAGCTCTACAAGTGTGAGTACAAAGAGGATAAAACAGTGACACAGCAGTTCCTTGATGGGCTCCCACAGGTGGCTGCAGAAGCTCAGGTTGAGCTAGAGCAACCATTGTCTTTGCAGGAGCTATACACTGCATTAAAATGCATGGAAAATGGAAGGGCACCAGGCATTGATGTGCTTCCTGTTGACCTTTTTAGGTATTTTTGAGCTATGTTGGGAGTGGATTGGCTAACAGTAGTTAATGATAGTTTAACCGGAGAGTTACTACCAATAAGCTGCAGAAGGGCTGTCCTCACCCTACTGCCCAAAAAGGATGACCCTAGGGAGGTGAAGAACTGGAGGCCGGTGGCTTTATTGTGCACTGATTATAAGATCCTGTCAAAGGTTTTGTCCAACAGTCTGAGGGAGGTGATGGGGCAAATCATACATACGGACCAGTCCTACTGTGTTCCTGGCAGGCAGATAGGGGATAACATTTCTCTGATTCTGGATTTTTTGGACGTCTCTATGGCTATTGGGTTGGATGCTGGTCTAATTTCAATTGATCAGGAAAAGGCATTTGACCGAGTTGAACATCAATACTTATGGCACACTTTTGAGGCATTTGGTTTCAGCTCTGGTTTTATTGCCATGATAAAGGTGATATATGGTGACATTGAAAGTGTATTGAAAGTTAACGGTGGTTTGAGTGTCTCCCGAGTGGCGCAGTGGTCTAAGGCACTGCATCGCAGTGCTAGCTGTGCCACTAGAGATCCTGGTTCGAATCCAGGCTCTGTCGTAGCCGGCCGCGACCGGGAGACCCATGGGGCGGCGCACAATTGGCCCAGCGTCGTCCAGGGTAGGGGAGGGAATGGCCGGCAGGGGATGTAGCTCAGTTGGTAGAGCATGGCGTTTGCAACGCCAGGGTTGTGGGTTCGATAAAATAATGTATGCGCTAACTGTAAGTCGCTCTGGATAAGAGCGTCTGCTAAATGACTAAAATGTAATGTAAAATGTTGAGTGCTCCTTTTAAAGTGTGTAGAGGTATTAGGCAGGGATGTTCTTTGTCGGGAATGTTATATGCCATTGCTATAGAGCCACTACTAAATAGCATTAGAAGTCGCATTGAAGGGGTGTACCTTTCAGAGGATATTCCTCCTATTTGTCTCTCAGCCTATGCTGATGATGTAGTTATTTTAGTGAAAAATCAAGCGGAGGTGGATAGTTGGAGTCTAATGGTTGATCGTTTTAGGGGAATATCCTCTGCAAAGGTAAATTGGCAAAAACGTTATGCTTTACAGATTGGAGAATGGTCTGGAGGGATCATGGCTTTGCCAGGGGGGCTGGAATGGTGTAAGGGAGGTTTTAAGTATCTTGGAGTGTACCTAGGAGATGAGGGGACAATGGAAAAAATGTGGATTGGGGTGGTTGAAATGGTGGAAGGGAGGATGAGGAGATGGCGTTGGTTGTTATCTCGTATGTCATATAGGGGGCGCACTTTTCTAGTTAACAATGTGATTGCCTCTGCACTGTGGCTTCGGTTGTCAGTTTTGGAGCCACCATCTGGCCTTCTGGCTAAGATACAGGTGATTATTGTAGATTTATTTTGGGATAAATATCATTGGGTTCCACAAAGTGTTTTGTATTTGTCAAAAGAGGAGGGGTGACAAGGTATTGTACATCTTGCTAGTAGGGCTGCTGCTTTCCGGTTTCAGTTTATTCAAAGGTTGCTTTATGGACCGGAAAATGTGGTTTGGAGAGGGGTGGCAGGTCTTGTATTACAGCAGGTTGGGGGATTAGGTTTAAAGAAGGCTTTATTTTTGGTTTATAGTAGCCAGATTTCTAGGGAGGGAGTACCTCTGTTTTACCGAGGCCTTCTTAGGGTGTGGAGCATAATGAAGGTGTCCAGACGCACTTCAGTGGAGTCAGTGCATTGGCTGTTGGAGGAACCAACGTGTTTCTTCCATTCTTCCATGTATGGAGCAAGACTGGATTGTACAACTGCAGCTGTTCCACATTTCTCCAAGATTCTGGTGAAGGGCAAAATCATCACCTTAAAACAGCTAATGGCCATGGCTGGGCCCGCCTTAATGGATGGAAGACGGGTGGCTGAACATTTGGGGGTGAGGTCGGAAAGGATTGTCGGACAATTGCTGGGAAGCTGCAGGAAGACTCTGTCAGCAGAAGAGTGGGGTATGCTGAATAGTCACAAGAAGAGGGTACAAGATGAAAACGTCTCATTTCTAAGACTAGGGATTACACCCAATATCCCAGAGTCAGAAAGAAAGGCTTTATTACAGGATTTGAGAGGGTTGGAAGAGGTGAATGGGAAAGACTTATATAGGGGGTGTGTCAAGGTGTTGAATAAAGATACATTGAAAAATAGAAAATACACTCCATGGAGGGTAAAATTGGGCATTGATGACAAGGTAAAGCCAGCATGGAGAGCACTGTACAAGCCACCGTTACAAAAGGGTACTGGTGATATGCAATGGAGGGTTTTGCATCATTGCAGTTAATGCTTTTGAAGCTGTTATTAACTCAGATGTTGGAGATGGATGTCCTTTTTGTAATATAAGAGAAACACATTTTCACTGTTTTATGGAGTGTGAGAGGATAAAATCTCTCTTGGAAATGCTGGAGTCCTTGTTTAAAGCTGTAGGGGAGATTTTCAATAACACTGTTTTTATTTTGGGGCTTCAATATAGTAAGCAACAGAAAATAAAATGTAAACTGTTAAATTTTATTTTGGGACAAGCTAAGATGTCAATTTTTCTAAGTAGGAAACATAAGATAGAAACGGGATATGGGCAGGATGTAAGACGTGTTTTTAAAGGATTAGTGAAAGCGAGAATAAAAGTGGATTTGAGTTCTTCTCGGCTGTAAAATATCTCCCATTGTTTGAGGAGAAGTGGTTTTACGAAGGAGCGGTTTGTTTTGTGGAGGAGGGGAAACTCTTTTTTGTTGAGTTATTTAAGAATTACATTTGTTGTTTCATTTCTGAAAAGGCAGTGTGCCATTATTTATAAAAACTCAAAACTCCTCTCTCTCCTCTAATAATAATAATAATATTCCATTTAGCAGACGCTTTAATCCAAAGTGATTTACAGTCATGTGCGCATACATTTTTTACATATCCTCTCACTCTCTCTCTCTCTCCTCTCTCCTCACACGCTCTCTCTCTCCTCTCTCTCTCTCTCTCCTCTCTCTCTCTCCCCCCCCCTCTCTCTCTCTCTCTCTCTCTCTCTCTCTCCTCTCTCTCGCTCTCTCTCTCTCTTTCCCCTCTCCTCTCTCTTTTTCCTCTCTCTCTCTCTCTCTCTCTCTCTCCTCTCTCTCTCTTTCTTCTCTCCCTCTCTCTCTTTCCTCTCTCTCTCTCTCTCTCTCTCTCTCTCTCTCTCTCTCTCTCTCTCTCTCTCTCTCTCTCTCTCTCTCTCTCTCTCTCTCTCTCTCTCTCTCCTCTCTCTCTCGTTCCTCTCTCTCTCTCTCTCCTCTCTCTCGCTCTCTCTCTCTCTTTCCCCTCTCCTCTCACTCTCCTCTCTCTCTCTCTCCTCTCTCTCGCTCTCTCTCTCTCCTCTCTCTCTCTTTCCCCTCTCTCCTCTCTCTCTTTCCTCTCTCCTCTCTCTCTCTCTCTCTCTCTCTCCTCTCTCTCTCCTCTTACTCTCTCTCTCTCTCTCTCTAAATAATAATACATAAATAAATAACAACAATAAAATGGTAACAGTCAATAGTAGAATATTGGAAAATGGAAAATGAAACTATAACTAACTTATAACTAAGGCCAGGCACGACTCCAACACCATCATTAAGTTTGCCGACGACACAACAGTGGTAGGCCTGATCACCGACAACGATGAGACAGCCTATAGGGAGGAGGTCAGAGACCTGGCCGTGTGGTGCCAGGACAACAACCTCTCCCTCAACGTGACCAAGACAAAGGAGATGATTGTGGACTACAGGAAAAAAAAGAGGACTGAGCACATTCTCATCGACGGGGCTGTAGTGGAACAGGTTGAGAGCTTCAAGTTCCTTGGTGTCCACATCACCAACGAACTATCATGGTCCAAACACACCAATACAGTCGTGAAGAGGGCACGACAAAGACTATTCCCCCTCAGGAGACTGAAAAGATTTGGCATGGGTCCTCAGATCCTCAAAAAATTCTACAGCTGCACCATCGAGAGCATCCTGACTGGATGCATCACCGCCTGGTATGGCAACTGCTTGGCCTCCGACCGCAAGGCACTACAGAGGGTAGTGCGTACGGCCCAGTACATCACTGGGGCCAAGCTTCCTGCCATCCAGGACCTCTATACCAGGCGGTGTCAGAGGAAGGCCCTCAAAATTGTCAAAGACTCCAGCCACCCTAGTCATAGACTGCTCTCTCTGCTACCGCACGGCAAGCGGTACCGGAGTGCCAAGTCTAGGTCCAAAAGACTTCTCAACAGCTTCTACCCCCAAGCCATAAGACTCCTGAACAGCTAATCATGGCTACCCGGACTATTTGCACTGCCCCCCCACCCCATCCTTTTTACGCTGCTGCTACTCTGTTAATTATTTATGCATAGTCACTTTAACTCTACCCACATGTACATATTACCTCAACTACCTCAACTAGCCGGTGCCCCCGCACATTGACTCTGCAACGGTACCCCCCTGTATATATAGCCTGCCTACTGTTATTTTATTTTACTTCTGCTCTTTTTTTTCTCAACACTTTTTTTGTTGTTGGTTTATTTTTACTTTTTTTTGTTAAAAATAAATGCACTGTTGGTTAAGGGCTGTAAGTAAGCATTTCACTGTAATGTCTGCACCTGTTGTATTCGGCGCATGTGACCAATAACATTTGATTTGATTTGATTTGATTTGAAATAACGGTCATCTTCACCATTATATCAGTACTTCAACTACCATCATCATTACTACCACTACTACCACCACCATCATTAAACTGCCATCATTACCATTACCACCCATACTACTACTATTTGGAATGATAAACAACAATAATAATGGTCATGACAATAATAGCAATAACAATAATAATAAGTAAGTTACTATTTACTATGCAGATGTTATTATTCAGTGTCCCTCAGGCTATAGCAGGCAAATACATATTTGGCTGCAAGAGGAGCCATTGCTCCTTCGCCCATTAGTATTTTTTAGTTTTTCCGCGGGGTTTAATAAGTTAAAATTTGGAATAAATGTAGTCATTTCTGTGAATAATGAATCTCTTTGTGAGGAATATTTATCACGGTAAAGGAGAAAGTACATCTCTGTTTCTACCTCCCCTGTCGTGCAGTGACCACATATACGCTCCTCTTTGGGTAGCCATGTCTTTTTATGTCTGCCGGTTTCTATTGCCAATTGATGGTCACTCAGCCTGTACTTGGTAAGGATCTGTCTCTGACAGAGTAGAGATAATCAGCCAATTCATATTCTCTGTTTAGGGTCAGATAACAATTTAGTCGGCTTTGGTATTTTGTTTCGTTTTTCCAATGTTGTAAATATGAGTCCTTTGATTGGTTCATGATTTTGTTCATTGGAATTCTTTCTTTTGAAGCAGTGCTGGTGTCAGCTTGGTTGGTTAGGTCCAACACCAGCTGACTGAGAGGGCTCCTTTCTGGGCTCAGCTCTTGGGTTTGAAGTGCTTTAAATTGCAGACTTGAATTTGGACTTGAATTTAGATGTAGCCAACATTTTAATGATATTTTCTGTATTTTCATTACTACTGGAAAGCGGCCCAATTCTGCCCTACATGCATTAGTTGGTGTATTTCTCTGGACTTGTATAATTTTCCGACAGAATTCTGCATGTAGGGCTTCAATTGGGTGTTTGTCCCACATTTTAAAGTCCAGTTTATTGAGTGGCCCCCAAACCTCACTTCCGTAAAGAGCTATTGGTAGGATTACACTGTCAAATATTTTGGTCCAAATTCTAATTGGGATGTTGATTTTGAATAATTTCATTTTTATTGCATACAATGTTCTGCGGGCTTTTTCTTTGAGTGCATTCACTGCCATATTAAAGTTTCCCGATGCAGATATGGTCAGACCAAGGTATGTGTAATTTTTAGTGTGTTCAATTATGGTGTTGTTCAGGGTGAATTTATATTTGTGTTTCTGACATCTGTTATTTTTTTGGAAAATCCTGATTTTAGTTTTTTTGAAATTTACTGCCAGGGCCCAATTATGGCAATATTGCTCTAGAATGTTAAGTTTCTGTTGAAGACCTTCTTTGGTTGGTGATAGAAGTACCAAGTCATCAGCATATAGCAGGTAT